>NW_025336087.1:48801449-48875063 GCF_004798865.1 Varanus komodoensis
AATTAAAAGATAAAGCTTACTGCTAACCAAATCTGCTTCTGTATATCGCTTGCTCAACTGCTTATGTGATTCTGTAACTCCCCATTGTCGCCATTGTTCTGATTTCTGTCAAAAACTGATTGTATTGTTTCCCATTTACCGAAAACTCACTGTGAAGCTATAAAAACCTCATTCAAACTCCACCCGGCACCGCATTCACCGCATTCTAACCATGAATGTTGGTCCCTGCAAGAAATCTTGCAGGTAATAAATCTCCTCTTTACTTTACCATCCGGTCTCTGGTCTCATCTATAACACCGCGGGTACAATGAAACCACAGCAGTGGAGTTCTTTATTTGAGCCCGACAGGTTACAAAACAGCATAAATCTAAGTCACAGTCTCTTGGAGATGTGTGTGTAGAATCTGCCCATGTGAAGAGTTGAATCCCCACAGAAAAATGCCCTCCTTCCCTGCCTTTCAGAAAGATCCAGGCTCCCACTGCCTGAGTGCTAGCAAGCAGGAACGCAGACACTTCTCAACTGGTCTGCTTGCTTCATCTGATGACCTTGGGTGAAGCAGGTATATTAAACAAAGAAATGTAGATTTAGGGTGGTAACCAAAGTGAATGGTGAGACAACCTACAAGGGGTTAATACTTTAGAGTTAGAAGCAGAGGGGTATACCAAGGACAAACTGGCTTTCCACACTGCCCAAAGGCATACATGATTTTTTTAAGAAAATCAATAAGAAGCCTGTGTGTTGGAAGCAAATGTAGCAGAACCCATAAAAGACATCTTGGATTCGTGCTTTGCCTTCATCACAGGAAGAAGGGCGCCTCTCACAAAAGGTACTCCTACCTGATTTGGAGGTTCCCCAACCCTTCTGTGTAGCATTTTCAGGGACTAGAAGAATGACTATGGGGAAGTCTGGCCCAAATGCATACACCTAAATCTGGATCTGAGCCACTATAATTCATGATTATCTGTTCCATTTATGCCCCACCATCCTTCGGTTGCAGAACTTATGAGGACTACATGCAATTTCCACATGCATGTAGCCCTCTGGTCAGTGGCATGGAGGTCCCTTCTGCAGCCACTGACCAGATCCAGACTTGCTTAGCTTCAACTAGGTGACACCCTCATGTCCCTTAGCCCATGCCCTGGGAACCTATATATTGTTGCTCCTATGCTGCCCAGCAATGCAATGCTTGATAGACAAACATTTTCATGAGTGTCTCTCTAAAGCACCCTTCCCCACTTTGTGCTCTCCAGATATCCTGGACTACAATTCCCAGGATCCCCAGTTATGCTGGCTGAGGGAAGCTGAGAACTGTAGTCCAAGATATTTGAAGGGCACCAGGTTGAGGAAGGCTGTTCTAAAGGATTCAGTCAAATATCAACTGGTACTGTAAACAAAAGTGGAACTTTGACAACCTGGCTAAAAAAGCTGCATTACAGAAGTACTTCCATGCGCTTGCACTTTAAATGCTTATCCACAAGACTGCTTGAGCATTTGAATTGGCCTTATGCTAAAATGATGGGTGTCTCTTTTTTACCAGCAGTAGTGGCAATATTTCTAAATAAATAACCCTTTATATTTAATAACTGCAAGCTAATGTCAGGCATCAATAAAGAAATAAAGAGTTATTGTGTTAATTAAATTAATGAAATTAAAATCAAACATTAGCATTCTCCCACTCCCAATTTCTACTTTGTCCTTTTCAGTATACCAGCTATCTGGCTATGCCATAGGCTGGCTCTGTTTGGCTAACCAAATTGATAGGTTCAGTCACCGTCACAGCAGCAAAAGCTGCCCTTTGAGTCTCTGAGACTGCCAGTTCCATGACGCAGTTTTCCAACCTTGTCAGGATTTCCTTTCACCTTTGGGTGTAAAGGACTACCTGTTTAGTCATGTTTTCCTGCTATATTGCTGTTCATTGAAAGGATGTTTGTCATAGGTATATTGCCCCCTTGAGTAAAACTGGTTGGTTATGTCACTCGAGATTTAACTTCTCAATTCCATGTCAACATTTCAAAACACATTTTGCATTTGTCGTTACCTGCAGTGACACAAAAAGAGCAGGAAGACAGACGACACCTTCTGTGGCCAACCTCTGAGGCACTCCCCAGGATCATACAGAAACTTGATCTTTAAGCTCAGAGTCCAAAGTTCCACTTTCTACTTGCCCAGACAGCCAGGCTATAAACTGCTGTATTGAGATTTTTATTTTATGTTTTAAAATGAAGCCTGGAAATTACTAAAGGCATAGTCTTGGAGGAGCCCTTGCCACAGTTTTTGTAACTCTCAGACATGCAGCATCCATTTTCTTTTTGTTCATAAACATGACTGCAAACACTGCTGTTTCCACTGTTTCAAGCCTTAGAACCACCATTTTATACTTCTGTGTACATTCTGCACAAGCAGCTACAAGCAACACTTGGCCTCAGGATCCTTTCTCTCAGCCTGAAGAGCCGGAAGACTCTAATCAGTGGCCTGCTATTAACATTCCCTTCCTGGGCAAGTTGCTTGAGTAGGAGGTTGCCATGCAACTCCAGGCACTCTTGAATAAAACCAACTGTCCCTCTGGACCATTGTCAGCCAGACTTCAGGCCAAGGTTTGGCAGGGTATCCACATTGTTCAGCCTGGTTATCCTACAATGGGAGGAGAGAGGGAGTGTAAAGCTGGTACTTCTCCTGGGCATCTCAGTGGTCTTCTGTATCAGCCACCATGTTATTCTTCTGAGTAGACTGGCTGAGTTCGGACTGAGGGCAGCTTATGATGATGGTTCTGGCAGAGTCAATTTCTGGGTGTTGTGTGTATGGCTTGGCTCCAAGGCATTTATGCTATGGAGTTGCACAAGTTCCTCTTGTCCCACAATCTGTTGAACATCTATATGAAACCATGAAGTAAGGCCTAATAGGAAAGGTTTGTATGATGTGACAAGCAACTGTGTGTTGTGGTTTTTACTGGTTTTGGTCAGTTGGGCTGTCTGAACCCTGCTGCAGTATTTCAGCATGGTACATTTGGTTTTGAGAACCCACAAACAGAAACAATGGTCTGTTCATTAGTTTCTCAGAACCACAATTGCTTGTAGTACTATCTGAACCAGGAAACACAATTCCTCATAGTACCAAGTCCTGAACCATAGAGGAACTTGGCAAGAGCAGCCCATTGCCACTCTTGCCAAGCGGCTAACCAAAGAGTGCCACTGACAGCTGCCATTTGGGGCAATGTCAAAGGCATCCCTGCTCTTGCCTCCAGCCCTCCAGATCTTCTTTGGATCATGAGTGGGCAATCAGCTGGCCAACACTGGGAGAACAGCACTGCCCAGTTGATTCCACCAGCTGGAGAATCCACTATGCAGTAGTGCTGTTCTTTCCATTTATAGTTTCTCAGAAACAAAACAGAAATACCACAACAGTTCAGACCACATAACACACCAACAAAGCTTTAAAGAAATAATTGCATGTCAAGTCATGTGAACCCACCCAGTGTGTGTGTCTTCAGCTCTGTGGCCCCCAGAAGGTTATTCATGAGGTAATGCAGCCCTTGGGATAAAGAAGATTCTCCTCTCATCTGCTAAGGCCTGAGGTCCTCAGAGGACTGTTTCTGCACAAAACTGCCCCTAAACTGAGGTCACCTTCTGAGGCACTTACACATGTCCCCACTATCTGGAATATGGCAGGTGCTGGCATGGGAGGGGGCTATTTATGGCATAATATTATCATATGCTGCTTAGACACAATGCAATCTCTAATGGCAGTATCCCATTTGTGGGACAGTCTTTTCTCCAGTGAGGCTTGCTTGACACTCATTTGACAACAGTTTTAGCACTGAACAAAACCTCTTCATTCCCCCCACCCCCCCGCTTCATTTAAAGGTGAAATTTCAATTGCTAATTATTAGTTCTTTTTTATTTTTATCTGCTGCTTTTAAATTGCATTGTTTTGACTGTACTATGATGGTTTTCTTCTTTTTTTCTTAGTTTGCAAGCCACCCTGGGAAATTTGTTTAAAGGGTAGAAATACTTAATAAAATTCAGGTGGTACAACAGTAAGGTTTAACAGTCTTCATACATAAAGAACAAGGAGGATGAAAGCTTGCAAGTCAATGTTTGGATAATGAATTACTGACATCATGCTTTCTATATCTTGGAGTACAAGCCATAAAACTTGTGTCTAAATTTCTGCTGTTTCAGTATTAGTTCGAGCAATGCTAACAAAAAGAGTGTAGTCCCAATTCCTGGTTACTATTTCCTTTCATATGGAAACATTCTTGATTTTCCAAGCATGCATATCCAATACCATATTTCAAACAAAACAAGAAACTCTGACAGCATTCATATTTTAATTCAAATTGCTTGAGAAATGAATAGCAATTACAGAAATGTTCCACTAGGTGATGCTCTCTCTTTCTGGCTTTGCAACGGCACAGTCTGCCTGCAAGCTGGTGAGACAGAGAAGGTACATAGTATAGAAATAAATATCAGTGGACTGAATCCAGACTTGTGCTTAATGGAAATCGACTTGTACTGTTAGCAGGGAACCTCTGGCTAGTGAGCGGAAGGCTCTGCAGTTACAACATGGGGCAGGTAACCCTGTCCAAAGCCCAGACAGCTGCAATAGTCCTGCCCTTCTTAACAGCTGGCTGGAGGATGTGGCTGTGCTGAACCCTACATACAAAGAGGACATCACCCCCAAGTCACCAGAAGGGTGACCCCTTTGGTGGTGACTGGCTGCCAGCAGCAGCAGGCATCTCAGGCGCAATTCCACCCCCGGAAAGGGCCACTGCTTTATTTACTTTATTTATCTCTACTTTGGCCTGCACTGAGTGAGACTAAGGTGACCACTCCCTTGCTGTACCTGAAACAGCAGAAAAGGCTGGGAAGCATAAAAGACGTTACGTGTCTCCCAGCCAGCAGTGTCCTACTCTCAGTGGAGAATAACACAGGAAGGGTGTCATCCTATGCACATGTAGGCAGAGAAGGGACTTACAACTCCCACCATGCTCAGGCCAGCCATGCCTCTATTGAAACATGAGTAGGATTGCCACTTGAGCCATGTACTGGGGGTTTCCTACTATTCATCTAATTACAGCCATCCATTATTTTTAGCATGTTGCTGTGGACACTCCTACAACCTGATCCTGTGTATATTTACTCAGAAGTCAGTTAGAACAGGGGTTTTCAACCTTTCCACAGCTGGGGACCAATGAAAACAGGAAACCCACCTTGGGGACTGCTGAGGCAGAAACAAAAGCACCATACACATAATACAGTATTCTGTGAATTAGTTTCCAAACACAGTACCAAAAAGAAAAGAGTCTCCAAAAAAACCAGAAGCCAAGCAACAAAAAATGCCAATGGAAGAACAAAATACCGAAATCAGCACAGCATGGCTCCCAGCCAGCTTCCACCGAACCGTCTCTCTCCTCCCTGGCCCTCCCGGTGGCAGCAGCACACCCTCCACGGACTGAGGAACAGGTGGTGGAGAATAGCCAGCCCCCACACCGGTCTGTGGTGAGTGGGATGCCATGGACTGGCAGGAATTCTCCCACGGACTGGCATCACTGCACAGGGCACTGAGTCACAATTTACAGGTTTTGTAGCAATATCCCTTAGGTAAGTATCTGGGAGCAAGTTCCACTGCCCAGAATGGGAATGTGCATAAGACAATCAACTTTAAGCAAGTGATAAGACTGTATCTTACTTCTATATTGTATAGAGTTTATTTAGCTAACCCTGTTAAATGTTTTACACTCTTGGCATGCTAAAATTATGCCACATCAAGAGTCTAAACTATTACATCAGTGAGTATATTCAGAATGACCAGAAAGTGTTGTTGGCACCACTACAAAATGGTTGCCACAAAGGTCAGGTTGCAGTGTGGTGGTGTTCAATGTGCCCGCCCTCTGTGAATATGTAAAATGGTGTTACTAGATTTTCCACGAGAGCTGTTTTGCTACAGACCCAGCCCGCAGCTTCCTCTTCTATCTTGTCCATCTCATACAGACTATAAACCAGATGCAACGGGTACCGATTTTTGTATTTTCAGTATTATAGTTGGTCTTTCTCTCTCTCCCATCCTGCTGCTCAAGGAAAGAGCTGCCATTCCCGAAACCAAATGCAGTATCAGAACGGCAAAGCAAAGCGAAAAGAGCATAGGAAAACACTGCATGGAAAAAGAAGAAGGGAAAAAACCCGCAGATCCGGTTCATCAAAAATGAAGTGGCACGAATTATCACAGACCTAGTGCTTGCCTGCACACAAAACAATTGATCTAAGGCAAAGAATTGTCAGCCAAGTACATTTGTTCATGTGTAAAGTAGCAGCCAAAACCTCCAAAGCTTCATTGCTAGGCGATGCGTACTCCAAAGAATTGCTACTTATGGGAATCAGCCACAAACCTGACTTCCAGATTCCTAGCTGGGAAATGCTTCTTACAGCATTACTATTTCCTTCTCCTTTTCTCCTCTGACCCAGAGCCGTTCCTACTTTAGCAACCCCACAACAAGGCCATTTTTTGTTTTGCAACTATTTTTCTTCCTCTCAAATTATTATTATATTGCATTTTTATCCTGCTACTCAATCTAAGACTCCCAGACTAGCTTACAAATAATAAAAGATAGTGCCTGCCCAGAAGCTTACAATCTAAAAACACAACTCACTAGGAAAATAGACTGGGAAGTACGACTTTCAGCTTAAAATGTAATTTATATAGCTGATGCTTATTCTGCCAAATGGACAGAGTTCTGATTTAGAATGAATCAATTACCAGAAAAGTAATTTCTGACTTTCCCATTTCACTACAACCAGTAAGGTTCCTCCAGTGATGGTCCTGAAATATTTATGGAAGCAAACTTGGCTTTGTAATAGTACTACCAATATTTAACATACATGACACCAGCGAATTATTTATTTCCTTTTTATACCTCACAATAGCCCCTCTGGGCAGCTAAAGAAAAAGTTGAAAACATATTAGCAAAGAGAGGAATATAAACACAATATAACCATAATACACTAAAACGTAATGCCAATAAAATTATGCACTGTACAACACATGAGAGAGACAGGAAAAGGATGAAGTAAAAGATAGACCTAATTCTTTCACACCCTGTTTATGAGGTTACCAGAAGCATCTGGTTGGCCACTGTGGGGAGAATGGTAGGACTCAGTCAGTCTGTCCCAAGCTGGTATCCTCCAGATGTGCTGAACCACAGCTGCTGCATGCGGGAACACGTAAGGAGGGTGCCAGACGGGGGAAGGCTAAACTGGACTTGGTTCAATGCAGCAGGGATCTTGCCATCCTCTTATGAGAGGGCTCTGTTTGAGCAGCGATTGTGGGGCAGAGGCAGGGTTGCAAGAGCCAGAAGGTAAACAGAAGGTGAGGCACCTGTGATTCAGAAAAGGCCTTGCTGATACAAGTCCGCACAGAGGAGGGACATTTAGAAGAAGAGGACAATTACTGGACTAACAAACAAAGGGTGTTCAGGCAAAGAGAGCAGAGGCGCCACAGAAGGTATAAGGGCAAGGAGCAAAGGATGCCGTCGACCTGAACAGCACTACTCAACAGGTGGTTTTTTCAAATAATAGTTTATTCAACTGCAGAACTCCCTAGTAGATTTTGTTCAGAAATTAAAAAAAAAACATATTCATAAAGTTTGTGCAGACTATTTCAAGTTCTGTGAGGCTTATGCTCCAAAAACTATGAAAAAGCAACAGTCTTTTCTCTGGAAATTCAGTTTTCTGCTTGGAAATGGAGTTTGAACCAAAACCTTCTCTGGAGAAATCATTGAAGTTCTGTCCTTTCAGTTTTATCCTGCTTCATGAGTAAATCCAGATCTTCATCATCATCCTCCTCCAAGCCACTTAAATTAAGCTCACTGCCATCCTCAAACTCACCCCTTCTTTCATTCCGCCATTGATCATTTTTGGAAGACTCGTTCTCGGTCTTCCCTAGATTTGTCTGGATCCTAGGACAAAACAGACACAGTGCCTTTTGTCGAGCTGAATTTTCAAAATGGGATATGATGAGGGACGAGAAAAGACTTTTTATACACGTATGTTCCTCACTGGGCACGGATTTAGTGCAACAATGAAACCCAGTCAGAATATGCTGGCCCAGAAACAGTAGACGACTGCCTCATGGTATGCGAGGAGAAACAGCAGCAGGTATGAATGTAATAAGAGCTGTTTTTCTCTATAGCAACCCAGATTTGGGTTTTTTTTTTCTGTTTAGTGTTTTACCAATGAACCATCATTTCACAAATCCAAGGAAGGATTTATTATCTGTCTTTCCTAGAACACATTACCTAATCCTATTTAGAGTTCCTCATTCCAGAGTGGGCAAATGTTTTAGTCACAGGCTGTTGACAGAAATAAAGCTACACATTTAATATAAACTGAGGCACTATTTTGCTAATGGTGGCTAAACTGTTGGTATTATTAACTCCAAGTTAAAATGATTAACTGCAAAAATGCCTGAGCAATTGTTAGCAGGGAAAATAAAATAAAACTGAAATTTTTAGGCAACAGTACTGCCAGCTGCATCACCAAAGCTCGGCAGAAACTAGGGATTTGTTCTGATGTGATACTTTTCTCCATCTCCTGTCTCCACTCCAAGTGTAAGAGAATAACAAGGGCGCATGATCTTGACTCTGTGCTTGACTAGCTCTCAAAAAAAGTTATATTAACATTTAATTTATTTAACATTAACAGTTATCAACATTTTAATAACTGATTATATACTGTTCAATTTTAAGGTATCTAGTTTTACATTAGTTTCAACATACTATTTTAACCTATTCACACCTAATCTCTCAGCTGTATATTGTATATTTTATTGTATATCGCTATTGTATATTGTTACTATGTGTTTATATGTTTTATTGTGTATTATTATTGTATCTTGCTATGCATTTATGGTTATTTTTGTTTTATTGCTGCTATTTGATGTTTTTATTGTGTTCTTACTGTAGTTATTGTTTTCCTGTAATCCACTTAGAGACCCTTTGGACTAATTAATGAAGAATATAAATTAAATAAATAAATAGCCTGGCAAACATAGAGACAGTTTCTGCTCCCCTTCCTGCTCTGAGGGCTGAGACATCACTTTTGCATAGAGTATATCATTCCATTCTTCAGCTCTAAGCTCTGAGCTGGAGAGAGAAGCAAGCGATGTTCCTTAATCTTATGCTGTTTTTCATAGGTACACATCATTAAGTCGGGGACAGAACCCCCAACCCTAGAAAGTGAACATTTCTGCTTGCCCAGCAAGGCCTGGTCAAGTTTGTCCATCCCTAAGTGTAGAGTATTTAGGTATAAGATGATTTCCATATTTTAAATGCAATGCTTACGGAATCACAATTTCTTCTCTCTTTCCACACTTTGCACATACTGCTAGTTCACAAGCACATGGCTTGCAGATAATGTGGTATGAATCTTTCACAGTCTTCTGCAGACATTTTACACTATTAAAAGAAAACAAAAGGTTAATGAAAATAGTTGTGACTATTTACACAAAACTTTACAATTTACTTTGCCAAGCAGCAACTAATGAAGTCATTATATCTTTTCCCAGTATCAAAATATCTTTTCCACATATCAAGAATGAAGGAGAAAATATCAAAAGTTCTCATAAATTCTGAAACCACGAGATCTGGGGAGTAGTTTTGAGGGGGGAAAATCAAGCACAAGATACTTACTTTCTTACTAAACCAATATTTTATTAATGAATACTATTATAAAGCAATATCTTCATGTTTAAGGCACTGAAATTATTATGTACATCTTGGTATTTAGTACATCTTGTACTATTTAGTAGTTACTGACTCAAACTTTAGTGTGGCAAGGTAAATTCTGGTATAGAGAAGGAACTACAAGCTGCAGCATATCAAGATATCCAAGTATTTTCTTTGTGCCAGTTATGTGGGTAAGTTCAGTTTTTAACTTGCAGCAGCATCTAGGCTATTTTGCATCACACCCAAGATGCTTCAAGCAGTCATTGCTGTGTTTTCATTCTACATTCAACTCATGCATACCTTTTCTTAGTTTGCAGCCAGGTCTCATTAGTCCCAAGGGCTATAAAATGAGGACTACCAGCAAGCTGATACAAAGACATGGAGCTACACAAGACTCATGTCTTTGCTCTGAAATGAAGCTAGGCCCACATAGCACAGACCTGGAGGGGGGATTCATTTTTTAATTTTAGCGATTTTGAGAGAGCATCTCTCAATCCTTTTAAAGAGCATCCAGCAGTGTCGCCGTGGGAACCTATTCCTAACAGTGAGAAGGCGGCTGCAGGGAAGGTGCACCCAGGTGGGGGTCTCAGCATTCAGCACATACTCAACAGTCTGGCGCTCATCTCCAACTCTTAGCCGCGCCAGAACACTTTCCTCGCTGCAGCTCTTGAGCAAGCACCTCGTCAAAATCAGAGTGCTGTCTTGAAATCATCAGGTTTATTATTGCCTTGGCTCTTGCCCAATCTAGATTTAGATTTGAAGTGAAGTAGGTAACGCTGCGTCGGATTCCTGGGTAAATGGCATACTGGGTTGTTATTGTGCCAGTCTGGTCAGGCAGTTCATTACTTGTGCAGGAGCCAAACAGTCTAAAGAGCAAAGTGTCTTCAAGCAGAAAGGAACAGACTGAAAGCAATGGATGCAAGTTCAATCAAGAGTTTAAGACCAGGATGGAACAGCAGGGGGTTAGCATGTAAGCACGTATTTTTTTCCAGTCTATGAATTTAATATAATGTAAGGCCAGGGAGACGGCAAAGGAGCTCTGCAATAAATACAGATTATTCTGCTGGGGGTTTTTTGGGATACAGTTTAATGTGAGAGATGGGAGAGTGAGATAAAAATAAAATATAGGCCGATAGAAACCATCAACAGTGTAGTAAAGAAAAGGAAAAAAATATAATCATGGCTTAGAAACAATATTTAGATCTCAGTATTACCAGGCAAAAACAGAAGAAATGTTTATTGTTAGAAAATAAAAACACTGGAAATGCATATCCAAATAATACAATTAAGAGGCAATACAGTTGAAAATTTTGTTCAATATCCTATTTTAATATCACTATGCACAGTAAATTTGCAGTTCTATGAAGATCCACTGAATTCAAAGAATTTGGAACTTGCTTCCTAGTACACATGCTTAGAATCAGACTGTGAATGGCACAGTAACTTTGGACAAGTTCACAATCCTAAAAATACCTTTACGGATCTCCTACTACCTTCCACTAAACAGAAACCTGCATGAACTCAAGTCCATTTTCTCTTTCTAGAATAGCTACCCAAAAGATCTGCGGTTTCTGATTCAGACCTGGGCTTCAGTTAATCATTATAAATTCTACTTTCAGAAGACTAACATTTACAACACATAAACTGTGGCAAAGTTTCAATTTTCTTATATAATTTAATTCATTTTTTGAATCAGACCCTGTAGCTGTCCTTTTTGCAGAAGTTTCACATGCTACAATTGGCAGCGGATAATATTCAGCCCTGTGTTTTAGAATGTTCCATCCACTCAGGTTTGCTTATCAAGCCTTTATGAAAAGCACAAGGACCACGGGGCTGCTTTTTTTTTTGGCCAGACAAATGCTGTTCACATATTATTTTGCTCTTGATTGGATGCACACATGAAGCATCTTTCACTTGAAGCTGATGATGAAGTGCGTGACAAGTGAGGAGCAAGGAGGAAAGCTCTTGGCAGACAATGGAGCTCTTGGGCAAGGCACCAAACTGGGTCCTGGATTCCACAACATCTGAAAATACTGATCAAATATCAAATCCCAGGATTGCTGCCTGATTCAACACTGCAGTGATGCTCTGTTTATGAATGCTTCCGTCTTTGAATTTGGATTTTCACCAGTGTGAGCTGCAGTACGCAACAATATGTTAAACATACTCCTTTAACTCATATTTCACTCATAATTATGAAAAAGAATATTTCAATAAGCAGTTCTTCACTTTCCCCCAATTTTCTCTTGATATTTCAGCAGAAGAGATCAACATCCAGAAACCTTTCCTCAAGAACTTTTCTGCCTTCATCCTGTCTCATCCCAAGCCTTTGCATTGCTAAGCGGGATGAGATATCGGAAACAATTCAATTCTGCAATCCTGGCATGAAAAAAAAAATCACCTTTGTAGTGTCCTGGATGCAGAGAAGTGCAGGAGAGGATGAAGGTAGCTTTCCCAACCCCTCTTCCTTCTAGCCACCCCCTGCCTGAAGTTTAGGGGACCATTTGGAATGTGGAGGGTGGGGGTGTGGGTGACTGAGGGAGAAAGGGAGAGAATCCTCCCACACTCCTGGAGGAGTCACCTTCCGTACACAGAAAGGAACAACTTTCATTCTTAATTTGCAAAAAAAAAAAAAAAAAAAGGCAATTGGCTGAGATCCAAACAGCTTCTACTGCAGACACAATCAGATGTGCATATACAGCAAACAAGTGCAGCACAGAAAGGCACTCCAACTGAAGTTCAAGTGCTCTGTAAGATCAGGACTTGCTTCCGTGTACAGGACTGCACTGCATCCTTAGTCACAAAGCTCATGTCAAACACACCTTTCCCCCCTGGCAATAGATACTCTTTCAGTAACACTGATACCACAGGTTTTAAACAAAGCTCCAAGGGTGTTTACAAGATAACTGCAAGGCGTTTCCTCTGAATGAATCACCTTGTGACACAGACACAAGCATTACCACTTCTGAAAAGTGCACTCCGGCATTTAGGCACAAATGCTTATAGGAAAGCCCTGGCTTGTCCTGCTTTGTCTTTAACAAAAAGCCAAGAAATGAGCAGCAGGAAAAAGGAGCAATTAAACCAGGTTTCTAACTTGGTGCCTTCCAGGTATGTTGGACTGCAACACGCACCAATGATGGGAGCAGCAGTCCAATACATCTATACATTCCAATACATTGATACCGTCAAGGATGGCGGGTTTGGTCCAACACACCTGGAAGGTGCCAGGTTGGGAAGAATGGATTATACCTACCCCAGCGCTATCTGCTCAAAGTTGCTTCCTCCCCTTTCCGTGGAAAGGATTCAGCATCCCCTGCTGCTTCTCTGGTCAAAACTGCAGCCTCCTGAGGCTGCTTCTCATTTTAGAGTCTCATAGTAGGGCCCTGTTGTGCGCATCCGTAGTAACATGCCATTTGTCCCTAAGCAGCTGAAACAGCAGCCAATATTTATTCAGCCTGTGTATCTCTGAGAGAGTTTAAAGTACACTCCATGAGCTATTTACCTAGATTAATGTTGAGGGTTTCATGACTCTGTGTTAATGACAGGCTTTGGGAAAAGAATTTGTGAATGTTTTCTCTTTATCCTTTCTTCACATGCCCCATTATTTGTAAATTAATCCCTGAGATCACAGGATAATGAATATCTTTAGCACTGGGGCCTTCTGCAGCTTTTCTGTCATTACAAAAAGGAAAGGGAAAAGAATAAAGTTAAGAACTGATCAGCCTTCCTCTGTTCTGATCAATCCTCCTTTTGGTTAGGATGGAGCAAGTTTCTAAACATACGTAAAGCATGCATCTGCAGAACTGGACTGAGCAAACAGAACAATAGCAAAGAATCAGCTATGAAACAGTTTACTCACCATTTTTTAGGCTGCGTTAATTGTTTGTACTTGTTGAATTTCACACGCCACTCCAAGACCTCTTTGCAACGTTGACATAGCCCTTCATGGAGCTTTGCATTAACTTTCTAAAACAAAACATTAAGAGTTTGCAAGTTCTTAGTATTTGTAAGACAAAACTCACAAATCAAGAAGTAGTTCATTTTGGTTTAAGGAACTTTTTTTTTTTTTAAATTCAGTCTCTCTAGTCATGAGTGACAAGCTCCTTTGGGGCACTCCAATTGCTTCTGCATGCTCATCAGCAGCTCCTGTTCTGTAAGGTACTGCTGAAAGAATGGACTCTTAAATGTAACTGGAATGATATGCAGAGCTCTTCTTGAAAAGAGGCAGATGGACGTTCCACTACCTCACGACCTCCAGCCACGCTGGCTGGGAATGATGGAACTTGAGGTCCAGCACATCTGAAGGGTTTGTACAGGTAGAATGACATTTGGCATTCATTAGTTTTAGGACTTTTACAGATGAAAGGTACAGTCTATGATTTTACAGCTTTAATTGGAAGCTTTAATTAATCTACTTTCTGATCAGGTTTAACTCATGGTTTATTTAACCAATGGTTTGTTCACCTACTCAGGGTTTGCCTAGCAGTCTATTTCTCTGCCCCTGGGTTGTTTCCTTCCTTTAATTATTCAAATACTTTTGCAGCACTGTAATACAAGCATATAGAGCAGCTGGTTTTTATTTTTTTGTTTTTTTACCCCTCTTTCCCATCATATTTGTAGCCTGGCAGACAACCCATTGTTCTAAGTTCACAAGTAACGACAGCCCATAGTTGAAATAACCCAGAGTTCAAACTAAAGAAGCAACAAAGTTCCTTGTCTGAAACTGTTTCTGTGTTAACAACATGAACTTCTTGCTGTGCACAAGCAGGGGTAAGTGGCATACACCCTGCTTCTTCCACTCTATAACTCATGACTGGCTCTTCTGTAGGCTGAGGAGCATGGCATGTAAACTTTCTGGGTTGTTTGGGGCTAACAATACAGGATTAAACCTAATGACAAACCATCGTTTTACAGCTAGGTTGTTTATCCCCAAACAAAACTGTGGAGTGGGTCTGTACATCATGCTGCACAATTTAGAAAGGAGCGGGTCACATGTTGTGGGATAAAAGGGGAAAAGGCAGAGCACCTGCTCATGTGAACCAGGTCCCTGCTGTTCATGCTTAACAAACCATGCTTCCTTAGTACACATGCTTAACAAACCATGCTTCCTGAGTTCACACATTATGATTACAACCGATAGGTTCATGCTACATGTGAACCAGGTCTTTACAGTCCTTTTGGCAAATACTTTGAAGCCAACTCCTTTAGACTCTTGCAAGGAGCAAGTTAATATAAACAGTAAATTTATTGTGAGATTGGAAATAAATCTGTTGGGCTTCATGGTGCTTTCACCCAAGTAAGTGTGTGTGTGTGTGAGAGAGAGAGAGAGAGAGAGAGAGGGAGAGGGGGAGAGGGAGAGGGAGAGGGAGGGAGAGAGAGATTACAGCCTTAGTTAGTTGGGCACAGCCAAAAAAGGTTTATGGGAACAAGTCAAACAGCTTGGGCATGCCTAGTGAAATTCCTGGCTTTTCTCTTTGAACACCATGTATGCATTGCGGTATAATAAAGAGAGTATTGGAAATCCTTTCATTTTCCAAAGGGGTTGAGGAAATACAGGCTCAGAGATGCTTTGGGAGCACAAAGTGAGTGACGTATTAGCCCTTTAAACTTAGTTTACCCAACTTCTGCCCTTTATGGCCAGTCCACTTCAGCCAGCCTCACGCTCAACACTTTTATTAGGCAGCTTTGTTGAATGATATAAATGGTCAAGGAAAAACTGGCAGCCCATGATAATCCCACCACCAGCAGTGCCAAGTAAAGGCAGTGCTAGTATCTACTAAGCTTCCAGGCAGGGTCGAGTAAAGATGAAGGGAAGCATTCCCAAAATTGTCTCTAATAAGCCAAATTAACTCTGTAAGGTATTTTTTAATTAGAGCTGTTTGCTGTGGTACTATGTATTAACTGTTAATATAACAGCAGCATCCAACTGTGGTACTTGGATACTCTCTAGGGCAGCCTTTCCCCAGCTGGTACCCTTCAGATGTGTTGGACTACAACTCCAGCACCCTCAGCCATCCATAGGACAAGTGCCATAACTCAGTAAGATGTTCCTTGCAGATACTGTGAGGCAAAACTAACTCAGACATCCCAGGCCAGCGTGACTCCAGGAAGAGCCCTATTACTCTTTACTAACTATTCCAAATTTCAAACCATTTATAGCAACTCTTCCCTTCCAACATCTTTCACTCAAGATTTCTCCTCTTCACTTGCTTTCCCATCTTGGTTTGCATGGGCAGAGTCAACATATGTGTGATCCTGTACCGCTCCAGCTCAAACACAGAATCTACCCCACTGACCTTCCATTAGCAGGGTTGTCTCAGCTCACCTGCTGAAGCTTCGGGTGGCATCCCCAGTAATAATGGGATTAATAAATGCCTACAATTTTTGAGGGGTGGGAGGCAGCAGAACTGGATGAAATGGGGATGCATAATATCCTCTTCTGAGGGGATGAAACCTGCCACATTTCAGACAAGCAAAGGTGGACGTGAAAGTTTGGCTAACCTCCCTGCCCCCCACCCCATATGGCTTCGTAAGCAGGGTGCTCTCGTTTGCTGTGAGTGTTGTATGACACCCACACTCAGCGTTAAAGCAGTATGTGGTGCCTATGAAAAACACCAACCTACTTGTGAAGCACACAGGATACCAATAGCCTACTTTTTCAAGCAGAGAGGAAGCCCTTCTTGCTCTTTGCCTCAAAACTGAGAAACACAGTTCCTGACTGTGGTTTTTCATTGAGAACCAGTGCAGAAGTGTGCACTGAAAACCTACTCTGATTGTCAAAGTCTGAGCAGTGTCCCACCATTCCTTCAGGCAAAGAGGTGGCATCCCCCTTGGCCCAGCTCATCACATTTACTATCAGAGGCAAGAGTGGGGCCTCCTTTCCACCTAACTACAATGACCAGGCCTTGGAATCCCTATGATAAGATTGATTGATTGATTGATTGATTGATTTAGCACACTTAGATGCTGGCAAGCACCACCTTTAGCAGCACAAAGTTTCCCTATGTTCTCTCAGTGGACAGTCAGAGAGAAAGTGTTCATAGAGGACCTGAGCAGACAGAGGTGGAACGCCAGGCATCTTCTAACTCATGTCAGTATGCAAACCATTCTTGGAAACACTAGACCAGGGGTTGGCGACCCACGGCTCCAGAGCTGCACGTGGCTCTTGAATCCCTCTGCTGCGGCTCTGTCGCTCACAGCCGCCGATCTGCGACCCGTGCCCGCACAGCACGGCCGCCGATCTGTTTCATAAATGCAACACACTACAGTTTTTTTATACATAGCATAAAGGTAAAAAAGATATATGCAGTGTTATTTTCATTTTAGAGGTCAAAAGAGTTTTGCGGCTCCCAGTGTTTTCTTTTCTGTGGGAAATGGGTCCAAATGGCTGAGTGTTAAAGGCTGCTGACCCCTGCACTAGACAGTGCTGCTGGCAGGCATACTGGGCCTGTTCACACACCGTGACAACTCACCATGATTTGATTTATCCATCAGGCTGTTCTATTGTGCCAAGAGCCCACAGGCACCATTTCTGCACAGTGCACAGGTACCCAGCTTGCTGTGGCCTGATCTGCCATGTGAACTCAGGTGGCAGGTGCTGTCTGAGCATTAGATGACCATAGGTTATTTGAGGGTTGTCTAATGCACAAACAACCCCTGGCGCTTGGGTTCCTTTGGCACAGCAAGCTGAGTGCTTAGCATAATGCAACAGCCTACCCCTCAACACAGACATGGTGGGTTGTACAAATCAGGTCACACAGAGCACACTGAGATAAAACACTGAAGCAGCAGGCTGACAAGTTCTTTCTGCAGAGCTCTCAAAACCACTTTGAGTGGAATGGTGAGCCCCGGCAAAGTCATCCCTGAATGAAAGCTATCCCTGCTTTTCCTCTCTCTTGGCATGTTCTATTCACAGAGAACTCGGAGAGCATCAACAATGTAACAGAACTTGCCAGAAACAGTAAAAGGAAAAACACTTTTCTGATTCTCCAAGTTCTGAAGCCCTGGAACCAGAGCAATGGTCTCAGACCCAAGTCACTTCCTAGCTGGAGACTGCCCAGTTTCTCCCAGTTTATGCCTCAGCCACGCCTTTTGCACAACCCTGCCTGTACTACCTGGGATTCAGAGCAGATACCCTGAAGTATGTTGTGCCTGGCCTGAACAGGAAAGGACACGGGAACTGCTGAAGTCAGGAAATAAATCCCCCTTCTGTGAGGGTAAGTGAAATATCACTTCTGTTCTTCTGAGAATAACTTGTTTCTTCATTATTGGCCATGTTAAAATGAGGACATCTTGTTCCAATATATGCAAGATTTGACTCTCACAAATGATTAAGAACAATTAGGGCGTTATTTATATAGCTCCCAAACTGATGAGACAAGTCACGAAGATTAAGAGTGGCTTTGCTCCTCCACTGCAGCACCTACGGTCGTGAAGAATTACATGCCATCTGGGTAACATGCACAATTGCCACCATCCTTGGAATTAAAGCTTTTATTTTATGAGTGCTGCTCTTTGATCACTGGAGAGTGGTGGAGTTTTAAAACCACTAATATGCTTTCAAGCGTATCTCCACAGTCGTAAGAAATAGAAACACTGTTAAAGAAACTCAATGAAACATTAAAATTGTGCCATTGGGATTCTGAATCCCACATCTGCTAGTGCTGCTCAACCAGGATTAAGGTCAAAGTAAAAAGACAAAAATAAAATATCAGTCTGAAAAACAACTGCTTCAGGAACCCATGCTTGGGACTCAGGTGTCTGGTAAGGTAGTGGAAATAGTTTAGATTCATCCCAGGAGAGCTTCTTTGCGGAGAGAACGGAGAAAGCCAAAGTGACTCAGCATTCAAGGTCAAGGGCTGATAGGAAAAGCAGTATGCTTCTTCTGTTCTGAAAAAGGAAAGCATGCCCTGCATATTATAAATGAATACAAGTAAAATTGCAAATAAACCACAGTGCAAGTGAGGCAAAGCAATGGAAAACATTTGCAGCAGTATGATAGTTTAAATAAAGAAAAGGTTGAAAATGCATTCCCCCACCTCCTGGTTGGCTGGAAGAAAAAACAATAGTTCAAGTCCTAAGAATGCCAGGTTTATGGAGAGAACAAAGCTCACTGGAAGTTAATTTACTACAAAGACCACAAGGGCAATCATATTTAGAACAAATACTTTAGATTTTAAAAAACCTTTAATCCAATGCGGCCCAGATGTATTGACTAGTAATATGAGACTTTCAGAAGCAATTTGGTACTTTTAACTGCACATTCACATGAGTTGGTATATAGTAAAAGCTGTCTCTGTCATTGCTGCTTATCCTCTTTCACTAAATATTTATTGTGTGAATTGGCTAGAATCAACTACAAATAATAGAATGTAATCGTAAAAAGGAACCTGAGAAGTCAGTACTCAGAAAATCACCTTCTATTTTTGAGCCTTCTACAGTGGTTCTATCACTGGATTTTGCTGCATCCACACATTACATCATTGAGAAGAGATAACCTTTATGCATCCAAATCAATAACTTAGAGACAGGCAGCAAATCATTTATGGAAAGACCAGCAGCAAGCAACAAATAATTGCTCAGCTTAGGGAACACTTTGACCAGATGATATCATTCCAAAGAATGAGGAGAAATGTAGCATCAGCATTTTTGTTATGCTGCTGTTGTCACCACTGATGAGAAATAGAAAAAGGGCTGTTCCCTCATCAAATACACTGTTAGTCATGTTACAGCCTGAAACTCATGTTGAATGGCAGAATTGGAAATATTTCTTTACCCGATCTACTTAATAATGTTTTCTTTGTTCATCCTTTCAAGCTCCATTATCCAACAAGAACAACAGCGTAACATGACCACTGAAGTGCTGCTGTTTGGTAGAGGAATGTTTGTGCGCAGTTCTACTTATAAGAGCTTTCAGCAGAAAGACTAATAGATGTCTGTGACTTCTGGGTTTCCTATTTCCATAAACAAGCAAGAATTGAGTGCACAGGTCAGGTTTGCATTTTAGCTCACTGAATGGGTTTGCACAGTATGTGAACCCATGGGACGGGAGGGCTGATCCTCCCTTCCCCCCCCCCCCGCATTATAGGCCAGCCCCTGCAGCTTATGAGTCATCCCAACCAGCCCCAGCAGTGGTGGATCCTGCCCATTTTTCTCACCTTCCTTGAGCAGAATGCAAGCAGAGCAGCTCCGCACCCTCGCTCCATTTGCTGCACTCCCTGCTGGATGGGAGATGGGGATGGGACAGTAAGTGCCACCTCTGCTCACATCACCTAGTGGAGTGCCAGCTCCGTTGGTGGGGAGACACAAGCCACCTGGATCTGACCTTGCTAGGCCAGTGCCGGGCAGCTTGTCCGACTTGAGTCGGTGCTCTGCAGAGTGCTGGATTAAAGAGGTGGGGGGCAGTGAGTGGTGTGCTGCTGGCCTTCCAAGTCCATTGCCAGGTAGCTTGTGCCCCCACCACCCAGGGGAAAGCAGATCTCCTCACATCAGCCAGTGCTGTCATTTCATGATCCTACTGGCCAATGTGTGGGGGGCAGGCTGGGTAGAGAAAGTGACCCCCCCAGCTGTCCCACACACTGCCACCTTCCCACGTTCTGAGCAGGGCTCAGAAAGTGGGAAAGCTGCAAGGCAGGTGGCAGTGCCACAAGCACCTGCCCAGCAATGTCTTCCCAAACTTTGCTTGGTACTTGGGAAAGGGCAGAGGCCCCTTGGCACCTGCCTGGTGTGATTCCTCCAGGCGCCCTGTCAGCCAAGGGCAGGAAACTGTGAGTAGTTTGTTCTGCTGGATCTTTTCCCAGCAGGACCCAACTGGGCATGCCCCCTCCTGCAGCCATGATGGCACAGTGACTGCGACCGTGGGGCAAGTGGTATGTTTGGTTGGGTCTCCCCTGTCCCGCTCCAGCTCCCCTAGCCCATGCTCCTGGAAACACAGGATGGCATTCTCATTTCAAGGAGTTGGTGGTGCAGCAATAGCAACTTCTCGTGTCTAGGCTCCCCATTGAGCCTCCTGCCAGACTGTACTGGAGGGCAAACTGTCATAACAAAACTATCACAGTAACTAACCAATAAGGCAGAGATGAGAAACCTCAAGTGCAGCATCCAAATTAAGCCCTTGGGTTCCTCAGTGGTTACAGCTTTTTACCCTGTTCAAATTCCTTTCTTCCCAAGTACGGCACTGGTGGTGCCTTGCTTTTGTGTCCCCTCCACCCGCATTCTGAAAGGCTGAAATGCCTAAGATTTCATTGCTGGTGATAAGAATTGCTTGCATGTTTTGTATTTTTGGTCCAATCCCTTTTGCCATTGGCTCTATCCCTTTACCTGCATCTCCATTCAGCACTGTAAGGGGCCCCCAAGAACAGCAGAACTAGCCCAATCTTCACTTGAGGATCCTTAACCAAGCTACTTACCTCAGTATATAGTAGCACACTAATACAAAAACAGTAATATGTTCACAAAGCACCCTGCATCACAATATGCTCACCCTGCTGACAAATTACTTTCCCTCAATTCCACATCACCGAGATGAGCTAGACAAAATACTTTCCAATAAACACGCTACAATTCTGCATCTATCTACCCTGAAGTAATTTATTATTTATATTGCATCTTATAAAGGTACAGATGACTTTATTATAATTATTGTTCACAAAATAATCTTGTAAAGATAGTTGATTCATTCCTATTTTATAGGGGATCTGAGGAAGAGGAAAGTGCAATTTGGCTAGGATAAACCTGCAATTTTATTTGAGATCAAGAACTAGAATAAGATCCAAGATCAATTTGTCTAATGTGGCAGTTGTCACTGTAATGAGACACAGATATGGTAGATTTATGGAATGAATGGATGTTAGATGTAACTGCGTTGCTTTCACACCCAGAATTACTCAGTTGATCTTCTTTGACACTAATGCTATCTGCTAATCACCCCTAGTGAATACATGGCTAGAAGACAGTAAAATCACTTAAGGATACAAAGGGTTTTAGAAAGCATTCTAATGATTGCTTCACTAGATTGGATAGGAGGAAACATAGCTCAGGGTTAGAACATATTCCTCACATGCATAATAACCCAAGCTCAGTCACTTACATTTCCAGCTAAATGCATAAGGTGGCAGGAAATAAGAATGTCCTCTGTCCAAGATCCTAAAGAGCCACGGCACATCAGCATTGATGGCACTGACTAAGACAAAGAGGCTGTCCTGCATTCCTTCAGCTCGTCCTGTGATCAGCTTCAAAGTTTAGTCCCATTTTTATTTAGCATGATTTCAGTGGCAGCAAATCCAAGGTTTATCAGTGCCCTGATATCTCATACAACCCATCAATAGCTAGCTGCACATTATCTTCAGGACTGTGTATTTTATTTTTCCCCAGTTTTTCCAGACCTCTAAACATATGAGTTACAAACAAGGAGTTTCTAGGTAGTCAATCAGTCAGTCAAATCAGAGCTTCTGAAGGCATTTATAGGGCAAGAATATCTGCCCTATGAACCCTTAGAAACCTTTCAGATAGGAAAGGCATGAGATATAAAGCCTGAATAGCTAAAATGTGACCCTTGATGTCAGTCAATAAATCTCACAAAGGATATTCCAAAAAACTCAGGCAAGTTTCACTTATTTGGAAAAATGCACATCCAGTTTAGCAGAATAATGAAAAGTTATCCATGCCTTGGTTTGTTCTAAGAAGCTTGCCAAGATAAGTGGGTGAGCTGAGAACTAGATTTCCAGAAGGGTGGCCATGTTCATCTGTTACAATAAAAACAAAACTTGCAGTAACCAATCTCCTACTTACTTTCCCACAAACTTCTGGTTCATATTAATTAGCATGCAGAAGGAAACAGAACACACATATTTTGTATTCCTGGGAGTACTCTGGCATTATTCACCATTTTAATAGCTTTCAGAGGCACCAAACAAACATCAAGAGATTGTTCTAGGGTTGAGCACAGAAAGAAAGCTCAGTGTTGCTAAGTAATGTTCATAGGGAGGGGGAGGGGGAGGAAAGAGTCAGCTTTTCTTTCAAATAATTCACAATTCCATTAAAGGACCATGACATCTCAGATGGAAAGGGGAATGTTTCTTACTGAACGATGACAAATACATGCACAATAGTGTGCTTTAATGTTCTTGGAATGCAAGAAGCCGTGCCCAGAAGTGTTTCATGTGTATGGCTCTGAAATGAGTGCGTACTTTTCCCAAAGGCTACTTAAAGGTAATACATCACTCATACCTTGTCAAACCAGAACTGATGATAAGACCCAAGGTTCATTATTTCAAAGGATGGAATACTATAATTATTTAACAAAGGCATGCCACTCATTTCCTGTTTGGCATATAGTTCCTACTCCAGTTTTGCTTCTCTCTAAGCCAATTCTGATTTGATAACTATGCACTATTTTACATTAATATAAGAGGGTTTTAAATGAAAAAATCACACCATTTTCCTCCTCTCAATTCCTTCCTTTTAAAAAAATTATTAGGAGTGACAAACCATGGCCTGCATGCAGCCCACAGACCTGCCCGGGTCCCAGGTTTCCCTTGTAAATTGACTGGGAAAACCCTTGGAGAATCAAACTGGGGGAACTGTTTCCCTTGTTAGTGACAGGGCTAGCAAGGCTGTTGGTGCTAACAGGGAGGCCCATTTCGGATCACCATTCTTTCCTGAGAGTTAAGGGTGAGAGCACTGTTCTCTTGCTGAAAAAGCCTGGGATTTACCTTGCTAATATTAGAGCTAAGAAGGGTGGCCCTCCCTTTATTGCCAAGCTTTCCTAAGAAGAAGAAGAGGTGAGCTTTCCACTGACACATTATATTACACTGAAAAACTGAAAGAGTGCCTCTCTTAGCTGATTATAGCCAGAAATAAGTTACTTGACAAATTAAGAGTAGGATAACAGGATATGAGGACTGTGTTGTGCTGAAGTTTCACAGATGATTTTAGAATGCATTCATTGTTTGAACATAAGAATTAACACAGAAGCAATGTGGTTTATTCCTGAGGATTCTTCATCTGCATTACCAAAAAACCTTTCATGGAAATGGATCACATTTAAAATAGAAGACAGGAACTTGGGTGGTTTCAAATTAACAAGAACAGTTGGCAACTACTTATTCTCATTCAGCCGGGAGTCACTGGAAAGATTAAACAGGCTTGTTTATGCCATTGTTTACTCTGCTTTTTGCAAAACATCCCGGTGTGGATTACATGTAAAAACATTAAATACAATAAATTCAAAATACCAAAAAGAAAACCAAGCTGATAAACTCAAAGCAGTATAAGGAAGCGACTGTTTACTTTAAAGTCATTAAAACTGTGGGAATAGAAAGGACTTTGTCAAGCGCAAACAAAGCACTGGCCCAGCATGTCTGAGGGAGGGAATTCCATACTTCGGTTCCACGACAGAGATAGGTCTTTCTTCAATTCTAAAGAAATCACAATACTCTTATGAGCTCGTATGATTATCAGAAGAGCTAATTGGATTTTTTTTTCATGTTTAGGATAAAGACCTGATACAGAAGAGTGGCACATGTGCATCAGACTATTTCTAAAATATCTAACACCACTCCAAGTGCACCCAGCAAAAGCCACAGGCCTGTGGAAAGAAGAAAGGATAAAGTCAGAGCTCTTTGCCCAAACTGAGCTGTGATATATCAGTGTAGCATCTTCTATGCCACATGAGTAATCGTTTAATGGGCAATTTCTCTTGTATTTCCAGTTTGGTGCTGACACAACCCATCCAAAAGTGACACACACACACACACACAAACAGCGCTGTGCAGAAGCATCTAAAATACAGTCCAATAGTGGACCATTCTCATGCCCTGTTCCCCATCACTACTTTGTGCAACAGACTGAAAAGTAAAAGTGACTCAGGTCAGGGCTGGGCTCATCTGCGGAGTAAACAGGAATCAGGAAGGATTTGTGGCAAAGACATGCACATGTGACACATGTTTATGAAGGATATAATCAGTCATATGGCTAAAGTGCTTCCTTATTCTCTATCATCTGGAGTTAGTACATGCCAGTTTCTGAATAACAGCAGATTTTTAAAAATAAACATAATCCAGGGTAAGCCTCAACCCTCATGGATTGTCATGTATGACTAAATATTTGCAATCTGGATGACTGTCAGCAGAAGAGACTCTGTAAACATGTGAGCAAAGCAATGGGAAGTCAACATTTAAAAAGGAATTAAAATGTGAGAACAGAGGTGTTCTCAAAGAGCACGCCCTAACATATGGCACATGGGTCCCCTATCAATCTCTGAATCTTTGCAGGAACCTGAAATATAAATACCCAAAAGAGAACTGTGGTTTATTCTCATACTTTGAAGGTGAGAAACCTCAGGCTTGAGGGCCAAACTCCTACTCAGTTTCTCATTCTGGCCCTCCTGGAATCTCTAAGGGCCTATGCTCTCTTTCCTGACCACACACCCTTTCCCCTCACTGCCTCTTTTAGCATGGCTTTCCTCATTCTAAGCAGCTGAGTTGCTACTTATATGCTGGAATTACTGGCAATAAGAGTTTTCCAGTAAAACATGCAGAAAGTTTGGGTACTGTGCCCCCATCCCTTTGTTCTGGCACCACCAAACACTGAAATGCTGCCCCAAGGCTCCTCCAAAATTGAGCTTGGCCCTCAGGCTGAAAAAGACTCTCCACATGGACTTTCTATATTTTCAGTTCTTGGGCATCTGTTCTTTGATTAATATGTACAGAATGTTTTCTTTGCCCTTTTCCGAAGCTGATTTAGTATATTCGTTTATAATAAAAACAGAAAAAATCTTTTAACAATGTTGATTTCATCCATCTAAGCTGCTTATGAAGACTTTTTAAATTCTTGAGATACTTGCTTTATGAAGGCAAATAAGGAGTCATTTATATGTTGGCCTACCAACACTCTGATTACACACCTATTTAGTTCTCTAATCAAGCTGCCCAAATTGTCGTTTTGCCACAGGCTGTCACACTCCACCTTCTTTGCTTACTAAATTCCAATGACTGAACTGGCTTTACCAGAAATAGGGTTGTGACCAACCTGGACGACTGTCTCCAGCATACAAATGAGCTTCCTTCTCTAAAGCTCTGCCAGTAAAGTATCTAGCTATAGGTAAATGTCCCCATCCCTTAATGTTCATAAGCTAGAAACAGTAAGCTATATTCATTCATAACTATAAAACAGTCCCCCAAATAAGTAATGTAGTTCAGGAAGGGATGGGAGCAGGGTGGGCAGAATTAGCAAGAGGCTTGAGACACTTCCAGGTCGGCGAATATGAGGAAGGAGGGCATCTACAAACTAAAAACTCTTCACCTTTTGCATCAAGCACAGGGAGACTATTAAGCAGAAGCTGCTGTCCTTTAACTGAAGAATGAGTTCACCCATTCCCCAGTTATGAAATTTCGAGTTAAGAACAAACCCTGCTTAAGAGTGAGCAAATCCAGAAGTCCTGCCTTGTCCTCAAGAGGCAAGCAGGTGCCTGTGGGCAGCAAGCTCCAGGTGGCGAGGAGAGGAGAGGAGAGGAGAGGAGAGGAGAGGAGAGGAAGGGAACAATAGGAAGGGAAGAAGGGAAAAGGAAGGAGGAGGGGAAAGATGGAAAGCAGCGAAGTCAGGTTTAGTTCTTTGGTGGTGGAGGAACTGTGGCAGTGTATCCAAGCCAGTGCGTTTCGGATCATGTGGAGTTAGTGTTGCCTTCTGTAACTCTGTATGGTATCTGTTTTGTAACCATGCCTCCAAAGCATGGGTCCTCAAACTACGGCCCGCAGGACTGATCTGGCCCACCATGCCCATTCATCCGGCCTGCACCACTGCCCCCTGCCTGCATGCATGCTTGCCGCATGGGCGGGAGGTGGTGGTTTGCTACTTGGAGATGGTTTTGGACTCGTTGGGAGATCTCCCAGTGAGTTCAAAACCATCTCCGAGTGAGCAAGCCACCAGTGCCTGCCTCCCCTGCGCATGTGCGCTCGCCACTGCCTTGCAGCATGGGCTGGAGGTGGTGGCTTGCTTGCTCGGAGACGGTTTTGGATTCGCTGGGAGATCTCCGAGCGAGCGAGCCACCGCCTCATGCACCCAACGCCACCTTATGCACACCCGAGAACAGCTCACCGACCTGCATGCCCAGCCCCTCCCCACCGGCCTGCGCGTGTAGCCCCTGCCTTTTAACTGGCCCCCTATTGAAAAGTTTGAGGACCCCTGCTCCAAAGCATAAATCTGACACCAGTCCCATCTCCATCATCATCCAGTTAATGTTAGGTTTAATGTTAACTCAAGAAGTGTTAACCCTTAATAATCTTTTTAGCATTTTTCTAAACTGTTTTAGGAACTGTATACCAACACACATGCATACAGATTCTCTCTCTCTCAGTACCTGCAGTTACTTTATTATTACTGTATTATTATCATTATTTAAATGCTGCACTGTGTTTAAGATGTTTCAGTGTATATGGAAGTGTTTTATAAGCTTTTTATGTATGTAATCTGACTTGTATACAAATTTGACTTAAAAGACAATCTCAGGAACTAAACTTTTTTTTAACCTGTGAACCAGGTGGACTGTTATCTTTCTCTGTGCACTGTAGTACTCACATGATTTGAAGATGAAACCAGAGAATCCCAGCTCAGGGATTCAGCCTTTCAAGGATATTTCTGGTTTTCAGCAGGTGACACCCCACACTTGAAGATACTGTTGCACTTATAACAACCCCAGGGTATGCAGTTCTAAATCAACCGAAATCCTTGGGATTCAAGTACATAGTAGAGAGCCTGGGGGTGAAGTCCCATACATGTTTAGACAGAAAAGTTATAAATGAATGGCAGGACTTTCTTCTGTCTAAATATGCATAGGATTGATCCCTAAAGGCTACATTTCCAAACACATTTATTTTGAAGTTAATTTATATCTTTAGATCTTACTCTCAAACAAGCATGATCAAAATATGAGTGTAAATCCTATTGCTTCCATGTACATCAAGCATGTGCTGCTTTCTCTCTCTCTCTTTTTAAAGCATTCAGTTGGTAGTGAACAATTTGGACTTCTCATCCAGTACCTCTGAACAAGGTGTTTCAACATCCTGCCACCTATGTCCTTTGCTATCAAGATGGTTACTTATCTGAGTTTCATAAATATATATATGAATGACAGGTTCTAAACTTGAGGCTAAATGATTGCATCAGCCTGAAGATAAGATTCACCTCTTGCTTCTGGGAATACTTATCCGGACCACCACACCAAGCAGCCTCAGGCAGGGGTCTAAAACTCTAGTTGGACTTAGTCAAGCTGTATTATCCAGTAGCCATCCATCAAGTCCTGTCTATCCCACTTTGAGTAAGTCTTACAGCTAACAATATGCTTAGTATTACATCTTAGAGACTTACACCTGCAAAAGACTTACAGTGCAGTCCTACACATTTACTTCAAATGTAAGTTGCAGTTTCAGTGGGCCTCACTCTTGAGATATGAATGTATAGTTACTTATTTATACACTGCCTTTTTATCCTTCCAAGGAACTCAAGGGAGCTTACACAATCCTTCTCCTCTTCTCAATCCTCGAAAAAACAACCTGTAAAGTAGGTTTGGCCAAGAGTCACCCAGTAAGCTCTGTGGCTAAATGGGGGCCGCAGAGTTTCAGTTCTGCACTCTTAACCCCTACATCATACTCTGAAATAAGATGTAGCTTAAGAGTCCCGCTCAGCTGCCATATTTAACTGTGCATTTCTGTACCTCTTCCTACCTTCTCCAAGGCTCTATTTTCATCAACTTTAAAAGGAAAACAAGTTTGAAAACTCAGGTGGAGGTGGCATGCAGGGCAAATGGGTGGATGGCCTTTCTCTCTGCTTTAATGCCACACTACAAAAAGGGAGGATCAGTCTAATATCCTCCTTCCTTCCGCCCTTCTTCTAAGCTAATCTACCATTCAAACTTAAACAATACCCAAGATAGCCTGAAAGGAATCCTTCAGCTGTGCTCCTCTTATCAGGCAAGCCTCAAATGCAAACATGCCTATTCTCCACTGGCACTATTCAGACCTTAAGGTTCTCATGCATTTGTCTATTAATATCAGAAGAGAGCTTGGAAGAACAGAAATATCTCCCATTCACTGAGATTAACTGATTCATTAAGTAATTTAGGATTTGCCATCCCAGTTTTCATCTGTTACCTTTGATGAGGGGTTTCTCCACCTCATCCACTATAGATCAATTACCTGTGGGATAAACAACCCACAGTTAACCTACAATTAGTATTTAGTTAACTATGTCTTGATTAAGCTGTGAATAACCTAAAGCATCCAGATTACAATGAGCAACCTCAGATGGGAGGTTGCATATGCAAAAGCATGGTAGAAATCACCAAGGCAAATTATTATTAACCTACAATGCGTTGCTGTTGCATATACATACATATATGCTGCTGGAGGAGAGCTTGTTGGGGGTAAGGTAGGATGCCTTACAGAACCATAGAACACAGACTGCCAAAAATCCACATCAGCTTTTTCTGGCAGTCTTGCCTAGCTTCTTCCTTCAGATATCTAGCCACTGGGCCTTCTTGCTCATCAGGACTGTTAAAAAAGCTGGCATCCCTTGGGAGTGATTTTCCTGTCCTCAATCAGTGGTCATGCCTTTCATTCTTATGCATCCATCATGAATTACTTAAACAGTGTTTTCAGTAGTATTAAACCAATGAAATAACTGGTAATTATCTGTTTGTAGTAGAATTTGAACTTTCATTTTTCAGTTCTTGTGCTAGTACTTCAACTGGTGCTGAAAGTGGCTACTACAGATGCCTGCTACCTCTAATTCTACCTCTGTCAGGGGTTGTATCCTGTATCTTCTTGAGTCTCTTTGGAGATGATGGCAGTCCACAAAGTAGTGATACTGTGGGAGGGTCCATAGCTCAGTTGCAGGGCAGATGCTTTGCATGCAGACAGTTCCTGGTTCAATTCCCACCCTCTCCTCCCAGGCTGAAAAAGGCTCCAAGACTCCTGCCTGAAACTCTGGAGAGCCAATGCTGATCAGTGCTGACAATATTGGGATCAGGGGTCGGCAACCTGCGGCTCCGGAGCCGCACGTGGCTCTTGAACCCCCCTGTTGCGGCTCCATTGCTTAAAACACGCACCGGCACAGCCACCGATCTGCTCGAAGCTCCACTCAGGAATGCAGCTAGTTAAGCTAGCTAGTTAAGTAAATCGCTGCATTCCTCTGCTAAACAAGCTTCCTGCAGGCTCTCAGGTTACACCAAAAGCTGCTGAAAAGATTCTCTTTGTCCCAGTGTAATCTCCTTCATCTGAATGTTAAAAGCTGCCCTTGGGATCTGTCACAATTCACAGCACTTGACTGTTTATCTGCTAATCAGTCACTAAACACACCTATTCGGAAGAAAACCAAAGTTTAATGGTACATGGGTAGATTAATTTGCTTTTACTGCTGACGAACTTATGGGGTTTGCTGTTTAATGCGTGCAGCCCTTTAGCACTGACTTTGACTCTTCTGGAAGCTGTTCTCCTATTCAAAATATATGAAAGGAGTCCTACTAGTTTATAATGGAAGATTAAAAATAACAGTTTTAACAAGAGCTGCAGTTAAATCATAATGAAGATATACATAGCATTAAGGTAAAAAATGAGATATGCAGTGTTATCTTCATTTTAGATGTAAAAAGGGTTTTGCGGCTCCTGGTGTTTTCTTTTGTGTGGGAAATGGGTCCAAATGGCTCTTTTGAGTGTTAAAGGTTGCCGACCCCTGGGATAGATGAACCATTGGTCTGACTCAGCATGAGGGAGCTTCCAATGTTCTAGTGCTTCCTATTATTCTGCCTGTAGATTAGCAATCTCCTGCTAGGAGCTGCATGCCCTGGTTGTAGCATCATGGTCAGAGGACTGTAGCACTAAAGGCCCAGTGGTGAACAGCTTCACTGTTGAGGACACTGTCAGGATGCAGCACCCTGACTGGCGTATGCTTGTCATGCATTCTCTTCAGAGGAAGACTCTTATTCAGAGATAGGAGGATCTAATTTGGGGCCTAGACAAAGAAACGGGAACTTGTCTCTGCCTGGTTTCCCAGAATAATGCAACTGGGGAGGCAGATACCCCTTCCCAGCTACAGCCAGGACTAGCATGGGAAGAAGCACTCGAGCTACTCCAGTTTGAGAAACATTCCTTGATACACAGTGCAGAGGAAGACTTGGCCAGAAGAGGCAAGGCCCAAAGATATTGTCCAAACAATGTAGACAGATGGAAATGCAAGTGTAAAAACACCCATTAACAAACAACCCTAGTTGCACTGCCCCCACATGAAAACAGGCACAGAGCCCAAAGAAGTTGGTGGACATGATACTGGTACTAGGTACTCCTTTTCTTGGGGTCCTCCTGAACCTTGAACTAATGCATACCTTGAATGTCAAGCTGTGTGGCCAAGTCTTGGAATATACCAGTGAACCATAAAAGCTTGTGTCTGGTTTCTGTTTGGATTATTTATTATATCTAGGAAGAGAGGCTGAAAAGTTCTCAGTATCCAAAAAAAACTACAAAGTGAACAACAACCACAACCAGAACAGATGAACAACACAAACAAAACCAAACCAAAAACCACTTGGTCCAAGTGGGTTAGACCAAGAACTTTTCAGTCCCATCTCATATACCACCTTTTTCCTTCCAAAGAACTCAAGGTGGCTTTACATAAATCTCATCCTTTCAATTTTATCTTCAATCTCATTTGAGCTATTTCAACTTGGACTCAAGAATCAAGAACCTTGACAGATGCTTGATTCTTGGGGTTTTGAGGGAGCTGGCCTGAAAATAGCAACCTACCGAGAACTGCATTCTGGAAGGGTTTGTTCCTGCCTTGTAGGTTGTCAGAATTTTAACTGACCTGAGCTGGAGGGTCAAGGTGAGCATCCAGTTTAATTTGCTGGCCTAAATAGGCCAGATGAGGAGACAACTTGCCCAGCCATTGGAGCAGGCTGCATATTGTTTGTGGATCACATTCCTTGTCATGTCCATGCATTGTAAGTTCAATTCCAGCTAATTCACTCATTACACCTAAGTCAACTTGGCTACTTTTATTCGTTAGTTTATGCTATGATTCTATGAACAGATGTAAATAGTTGGCAAATTAACAGAGTTTGACACACAGAACACTAGTTGTGAAGAGACTTGAACTTTATTCCTATTTGCATCTTCAACTCAACAAGTTGTCAATGATAATTTAGTTACAGTCTAAAAATGGACATATTTATGTCTTCCCAAGCTGTTTCACATTGTTTCACATTTTTGTATGTTAAAAAGTTTTTATCGTATGTTCTATCATGTTGTATTTTAGGGTTTTTGTAAATCCTAAATAGTGCTTTGGCTATTGAGCAGTACAGAAATGTTGCATAATAATAATTCTGATAATGTGTATAAATATAATAAATGTTATTTTGAAAGATGATGCATGTGAAAGAGTTTAGTCTCCCTGTCTAGAATTCAGCTTAACAATTAAAATTTACGTTATTATTATTTCAAAGTAACAGTCAAAGCTCTCAGGGTGGTTTACAACAGCGCTGAGACAAAACAACAATGTACAATACAAATATCATAAAAACAAGACATTAAAGTTAATTTTAAATAGCTAAAAACATACATTAAACACCGCATATAAATATCACAGTCATAGTTCTTCCTCCTCAATGAAGTTATACTAGCCACCTTTGCAACAACATACAGGGAGGCCATATTTCTGGTATCTTACCTGTACAATGCCATCGCAGGAAGACTTGACTTACACTAACATCGTTATCCTTCTAGTGCCAGGTGACAACCTTTTTCTCCACCCAAGCTTTCTAGAATGCAAGCTAATGACATATTGTTGGTTTTCATCATTTTCTTCTGAGCTTTACAGTTGTGCCAATATACAAGGCTGGATCCAGAAAAAACTAGTTGAATTTAGTTCCCATTGAGTTCAATAGAAGTTAGTCAAGTCATGACTACATTGTTATTTTGATTTCAATGGGATGTGGGTGCCATTAGCTCTTACTCTGGCTCCAAAACTTTACCTTTATTCTCTTGCCTCAGCTCTGATCGTGGAAATGTGTCCCAAAGCTGAAGCTAGAACTCCGACTGCAAACTACCTTTGCTCCACCCTGAAGCTCACACAGTTCTTTCTGTACAGGCTGTGGCTCCAAAGCTGCACATGAAACTTTGAAATCAGTACTGGCAGGGGTGGATTCCAAGGCTCAGAGAGGCCTGAGGCTCTACCAGGATATGAGGAATCCCTAAGGTGCCTCAGCCCTTCCTTCTCATAAGCAGGGGCAAAAGGCATGGATAGCCAAAACTGCACAGCTGGAGACCTGCAGAGATGATCCTTACCTTGAATTTCTGCCATATTTGAGTGCATTTCCATAATTCTCTGAGTCTGAAGGGCTATGGACAGATGCAACATATGGCTCCCTAAGTGACTCCTCAAAAATGCTTTCTATGCAGCTTGGGCTTAGAAAGCTAGCTCATTCTGATTAAGTTGCACATAACACATCTGAGACGACTGGGTTGCAGTTCTGTGAGTTACATACTTAGGAATAAGTTCTACTGAATATGCTTCTGAGAATATATGCACAGGGCTGATCGGCCACTTATTAGACCTGATTTCCTACCACTTGCCTTCATTCACACACACTCAACCCTGCTTAACCTATACAGGAAGAAAGCAAGAGTTATGCAGTGTTTACTTCAGAGCTTCGGTTTCCAACTGGCCCACTATGGGTTGCTGAGGCAGGTAGTAGCAACATGTTATTTTGGAGTCTAGCTTTTAAAAAAAGCCAAGACAGAATGAAGAAGAGAAAATATTCAGGTGCACATCAAGGGCTCAAAGGTCTCTTCACAGCTGAACAGCAGATACGAACTCAAGACACACACTTTTTGACATTCCTGGGTGGCAAAATATAGTCAAATTCCCTCTTCCACATAGTACTGCTTCCCACCCTGCACGTGGCATATGGCCATATGATAAATTAGAGGGAAAGGGGCATGCAAACCCAGTGAGAGTTGGACCAGAGGGAAGGCTAAGAGCGGAAGAATTGATACTTTTGAACTGTGGTGCTGGAAAAGACTGCCTTAGACTGCAAGGAGATCAAATCAGTCAGTCCTAAAGGAAATCAACCCTGACTGTTCTTTAGGTCAGATACTGACGCTGAAATACTTTGGCCACCTAAAGAGAAGGAAGAACTCACTGGAGAAGACCCTGATGGTGGGAACGACTGAAGGCAAAGGGTGAAGGAGACGGCAGAGGTTGAGGTGGCTGAATGGCGTCACTGGTGCTGTGGGCATGGGGTTGGATGGACTCTGAGGGATGAAAGACAGGAGAGCCTGACCTGCTGCAGTCCGTGAGATCGCGAAGAGTCGGACCCTACTTCGCGACTGAACAACAACACGAGAAAGAGAGCGCGCGGTTTCGCAGCAGAGGGTGGAAAAAACGAGTCCTGGATCTGTTCCGACTGGAGGCGACCTAGGGAGAGGATCTGTCGTTGTCCTTGCCCCTGCCTTCCCCAGAGCCCCCGCGTCCAGCTCCTCCTCCTATCGAGGGATCGAATGCCTGCGGCGCCCCGCATACCTTACGCTGGGCGCTCGTGTCGTACTTGTCGTTGCGGAAGACGAGGGCGTTCTGGTGCCGCTGGGGCCGCGTGCGCGACACATTTCCCCGCTGCGTGCTCATCCTCCGCACGCCGGTCCCCGCCCGGAAGTAAACTCTTCCCGCTTCCGCTTCGCGGCGCCGGGGTTACCAAGCGGGGTGAAGAAGCGCAGGTGAACCCGCGCTCGCGTATTGGCTCTCTTCCTCCTCGCGAAAGCCCGCCTTCTTTCTGGGATCACTGAGAGTGCCATGGAGGCGGGGAGTGCCGTTTGATTGGTAGCCTCTCGAGGGCTGCCGGTCCGTGAGGCTTAAGCCCCGCCCATCCGCGGCTCTCTCGGCTCCTCGCATCGACCGGGTGTTCTCGCTGCCGTTCGCCCGATTCCGTACTCGGGAGTGTTAGTAGGAAAGGGCAGGCGCCCGGGCCGCCTCGGAGCCTCTCGCGCTCGGCCGGTGTCCGCCGTCCCTGACAGGAGCGACTGGCTCGAGCCGGCGCCTTAGGCCGTTGTCAGAGCGCGGGCTGCGGCGCTTACTCAGCACAACCGCCTCCTTCTGCTTTCGGACGGAGGGGGTCGCAGGAGCCATTGAGGGAGGGGGCCGGCCGTGCGTGTGAGTCGGCAGCCGGCGCCCGAGCTCGCCGCTGCCGCCGCCGCCCAGGGCAGGCAGTTGGACGCGGCTGCGCGCTCTGCGCGGAGCGCGAGGTGAGCACCTTCCCTTCTTCCTCGGCAGAGGGCTCAAACGGTGTGGAGGGAAGGCGGCGGGGGCGGCGAAGGTCGCTACTTGAAGGGTCTCGGGCCTTGCTGCAGGCGAGCTGTGTGAGGGGGACGCGAAGAGCCCTCGTTGGGCTGTGGGGACGGGACGGGGTTGCGGGCTGCTGCGGAAACATCCCTCCAACCTGGGGCTGTCCAGAGGAAGCTGTCGTGCTGAAGCTGGCTGGTTTGGGCTGGTGGAGGACTCCGGTGCATGCGCGCGCAGTCCCCTCTTTTTCCACCTCCCCTCCATCCATCCCATATATCTCTTTCGCTGAGACCTCCGACTTCGCTTATCCGCAGTATGTGAGCCTCATCTACAGCCGTCTCGATTTTAAGCGGCCTGTCCTCTGCGATTCCGGGACGCAGACTTTATTTTCGTGGTGAGTGAGAGCAGAGAGGCTCCTTCTGACTGACCGCGGGGCGTTAGTGGGACCAGCACAATAGCTTCGCTGCCCGATCTGAACCTCGATACTAAATCAGTAGCAGGACAGTGGGCGGGGGCTGTTGTCGGTTGTCCGGTGTTCCTTAAGAAACGTATGTGTCTGAAGGGAGGAGGACCACGATGCGAACTGTACCTCATTTGTATGCAAGGCAGCTCGATGCTGGAGTATAAAAAGCATACTGTTCCAAAGGGATAGAAAAGAGCCAAGTAGTGCAGGCTTTATTTCTGAACAAAGCTTTTCTTTCCCCCTACCCACCCCCATCCGTTTTATACCCATATCCATTTCCAGTTCAGCTTTATTTCTTAAACTCTAAATAGGAAATTGGTGTGAAACCCTGTGGAAGAATGGTACACTTGTCAATAATTGTCTTTTGCTTGTTTTACTTGTCGGCTGAAATGAAGAGGAAAACATGTTGGCTTCTGACCGTTTTTGTGGTTATAAAGGTTTCTTAAGCTTTAGCCTTGTGATGGTGCAAAGACGTACCAGTCTGGGATGGTAAAATATACACAATGTGTTATTTTAGTTGTTATGAATGGAAAGATTGTGTTTTGTTTTTAACAGAATGAGCTATAGTGTGGTGCCTTGGTATGTGTGAATATTAAATCTGATTTAGTTGCATTTTGAGAATCACAGGTTTTTGGCTTCCATTGGTGACAATATGCTCTTTTAGAATTCTTGCTTATTTGAAATGAATCAAATGTTGGCTTATGTTTCTACTGCATGCCATTATTTTGCACAGGTAACTTAGGATGCAATCCTATGCGTGTTTCAACAGAAATAAGTACTACCCACAGCATACGAGTTGAAGTGCGTTATCTGTCTAAACATACAAAGGATTGCACCTGTATACATTCTAGTTCATAGTGATCAGTCTTCAGATAGGTCTGTAGTTCAATATACAATCATTAAGTATTCTTCTTTATAACTCAGTAGCCAACAAGCACAATGATTTCTATGTGCATGCTCTGTCCAAACTTATATTTGCTTAATGTTATATAAAAATAGAATTCTTGCCCTAGCTCCTAAATTGGACCATCTTAGACTTTTAGCTGTTGTTTGCCTCAAACACTTAAAATTGGCAGCTTTTTAATCTCTTGTCTCTGACATTGCATGTTGATAATTATTTCATTGGCATTCTAAAGGAGCCTGGTTACAGGGAGTATAGAGTATTCAATGAAACCATATGGATATTACTATTTATTATTATGGGAGGGTTAGTATGGTGGATTCTGCTGCAATATTCTTTGGAAATGTGCCTGTGAAATGTACATGAAGAATGCATTATAAGACTGTTCATGTGTGTATTTGTCCAAAAATAGTGTTTGGCAGAAGAAAAATGTTGGAAATGACTGTGATTTAAAACGTGACCTTAGCATATTCCCCAGTAAAGCTGAATGTTAGCAAAGTTATACATATTAGTGTGTGCCAATCATCTCTTATGGTTTACATGTTAACCTGTGCTGTACTGTTGTATAGGTGAAATAAGCCATGGTGTCTTGTTTTATCTGTGGTCCGTGCTAGCACAATTTGAATAATCACTGCCTGGACACAACTTGTGTTGTCCAAATTCAAGTTGCATGGCTTGTTAAACAATCCTCAAGTGACCTAACAACAGATTGTGGGTTATTTGAGTGTTCTTTAACCCTTAAACAACCCATAACTTCCAGGTTCAGATGACATTACAAGCTATGCTACATACAGGCAGCAGTTATTCAAATTATTCTTTGAAAAATCATGGCAGAAAGGTGAGATTCCAGATGAGCAAAAGAGGTCAAATGTTTCTCCTTTCTTCAGAAAGAGACCAATGAGGACCCTGAACTACAGACCAAGCAGTCTCACACCAATTCCTTGGGCAGTTTATAAAGCAGGCAGTCTGCAAACAACCTTGAAAACAATGGAGGCCAACATGGATTTGACATGAACAATCCTGCATGAGTAATCAGATCTCATTTTTTGATCAGTTAACCTCCCTGGCAGACTGTGGGAATGCTGTGGACAAAATATATCTTGACTTGAGCTGAGCTTTTGACAAAGTGCCCCATGATCCCTGGAGCCAAAGTGGTGTAGTGGTTAAGAGCATGGGACTGGGACTCAGACGATCTGGGTTCTAGTCCCCGCTCAGCCATGAAGCCAACTGGGTGACTTTAGGCCAGTCACAGACTCTCAGGCCAACCTACCTCACAGGGTTGTTGTTGTGGGGATACGATGGAGGAGGAGAATGATATAAGCTGCCTTGAGCCCTTTGTAGGAAAAAGGCAGGATATAAATCAAATAAATAAATTAGCAAACTAGCTAAAAATGGGTTCAGTAGAACAACTCAGGTGGATATACAGTTGGCTCCAAAATTGAACTCGGAGTGTTTGCCAATGGCACCTTCTCTGATTGGAGAGAGGTAATGAGTGAGGTACTGGAGGGCTCAGTCCTGGGCCAGTTGTTCTTCAGCATTTTATGAAGGATTTGAATGAAGTGCTACAGGGAATGCTTATCAGATATGCTGATGACACAAAATTGGGTGGGATAGAAACAACATTCAGTGTGCTCTTGATAGCTTTGAACACTGAGCTGAAAACAACAGAATGAAATTTAGTAGGGTCAAATGCCAAGTTTTTCACCTAGGAAAAGGAAATCAAATGCATCATTACAAGATGAGGGATGCTTGGCTCAACAATACTGTAAATGAGAAGGATCTCGGATTGTTGTAGATGATGAGCTGAATGTGAGTCACCAATGTGATGTGGCTGCAACCCCCCTCCCATTACTTTTGGCTGCATTAATAGAAGTATCATTTCCAAACCACATAACATACTAGATTCTCCTCATCACTGGTTAGGATTCATCTTCAGTATTGCATCCTGTTCAGGATATCACAGTTTAAGAAAGATGCAGACAAATTGGAAATGTTTCAGAGAAGCCAGCAAATATCATCAGGGGACTGGAAACAAAATCCTGTAATGAGAGATTGAAAGAACTGGGCATGTTTAGCTTTTAGAACAAAGATAACTGATAATGAAAATTTCCAGTACTTGAAAGGTTGTCACAGAGAGGACAGCCAGGACCTCTCAAAATGCAGGACATGGAATAAATGTCTCAAATTACAGGAAGCCAGATTCTGGATTGAATGTGAGGAAGAACTTCCTGACTGTTCGAGCAATATAGCAATGGGACCAATTACTTAGGGAAGCCATGGACTTTCTCACACTGGATGCATTCAAGATGCAGCTGGACAACCATGTGTTAAGGATGCTTTAACTTGGGAGTCTTGCACTGACCTGTGGGTTGGACCCAATGACCTTATTTGCCCCTTCCAGCTCAGCTATACTGTGATTCTATGAAATTGTCCATGACATATCCTATGGCTTAAGTCATTGCAAGCTGTGATGACCATGTGAACCAGGTCTCCTAACTCAGGTTGTATCACTGGCAAGAAAAGCCAGTTTCTCCACAGATAGGTAATCTGCTGCTACTATGCTGGTTTCCAAATGAATGGGAGAATTTAAAAAATCTTGTTGCAGAGGTTGCTTTCTTTTTTTCTTAAACAGAAGGTCACTGAAGAATGGTTTTCTGTTATACTGTCCTGTGACTCCTCAGGATGCAGCTAAAATATTTGCAGAAGAAACATTTACAGCTTTGGCAGTTTTAGGTTGTATTCCTCTGCACACTTTAGAGTAAACTTTGTTGAACTCAGTCAGACTTGCTTCTGAATGAACATGCACTGGGATGCATTGGGATGCAGTTCTGACCTATAAAATATCAATTTCTTCTTCTGCTACCAAACATCGTAATGACCTTAAATCTTAGGCTGAAATGCAGCTTTAATAATTGCATTTGGTTTGATAAAGTTGATGTTTTAATCAATTTATAAGCTATCTAGTAATGTGGAAATTAAAATGTTGTAATTGCTTTTAACATAATATTGGTTCAGATCATATAATTCTGCAGGGATGCTTTATACTATAGATTTGGGGGATTATATTTTAATCATGTGTGTCCCTAAGCTTATCCTATATATTATATTAACCTTCACACTCTTAAGGTTATTGCATAGTAGAAACAAGCGAAGTAAGGCTTGCTTGCTTAGGCTTCTGACAGAACTACTATTAATATAGCAAACCAGCCACAACTGCTACTTTTTGCTTAGCTTGTATGTTACGCAGAGGTGTTACATCAGATTTGGAAACCTTTCTTTGAATGCAGCAGAGTGCACATATATGAAACAGTGCTTATATAGTTAAGCAAGATAAGATAGAATTGAGTATTTAAATTGGCATTACAGTTGTGCTGGATCAGAGGAAAGGCCTACCTGCTGAATGCATTAACACCCTTCTGCTCATGTACCCTAGCAACAGGTATTGAAAGTGGCTGTAATAACTGTAGTATTTCTGAGTGACTAGTATGGTTGCAATGCAAGAATTGCTTTAATACATCTTTACAAAGCAGCAAATTAAGTGGTGTTTTTATCATTATGGTTGCAAAGTTTCTTTTAACTGTAAACTTTAAACAGTTCGGCATCCCTTAAGTTGGGGCCCGGCAGAAGATCTACAGTTTCTAACATCCCTGAAGATTGGTTATGCAGTTTGAGGCTGTTGGGAATTGAAGTCTAAAACATCTAGAGGGCACCAGAGTGAGGAAGACTGCTTTGGAAAGTTCCATTGGTACCAGTCTTCGTATTTGTAGTAAAAACATAGCATGGATTTCTGAATTATGTTCGTATAGCTAAAACCCATGTGACTTCCCAATATCTAAAGTTGCAGTTGCCATCAGACATTTTCAAACATTTATCTTTGTTTCTCCATAAAAGTTCCATTGTGCCCATAAATATATTTTGGAGTATTTTCCTTCATTCATTTAACCTTGTACTTTACCTTTTCCCCAAGAAAATGACACTCAAGGCAGAGTTAGTATATGTGTAGTATTCACCACCATACAGTGCTGTTGCTTAATATATGTTAAATAATTCTAACTATGTAAGAGTGTTTATGCATATATTTATTCAAATATAACTAATTAAATTGCTTCCTCTAATCTGACAAATAATTGAGTCATAGGAAAGCCTAGATTAAGACATTATTGTTTGTATCTTTAGGATTTGTGCTGTTTGAACATCAGTCACAACAGTTTGCAAAATAGAGGTAAAGATTTTAATACTGATGTGCCAAACTATTGATTGTTGTAATTTATTTATTTTAAATCTTTGCTATCCTACTTTTAAACAAGTTTTCAAAGCATCTTACTGGAAACTAATAAAACAATGAGACAAATTAGAAAACTTACAATCAAATTAAGGGCAGCAAAAAAAAGGTACAGTTAAAGGTACATTGCATGCGTGACAAGAAAAGTTTTGGCCTGATGCCTAAAGCTTTAACAAGCCATGTGCCACAGCAGAAATTTTGAGGAGAGCATTCTGTAGTTGAACTCTGACCACATAAAAGGTCAGTTCCTTAGATGCCTCCTGCCCAATCTCTGTTTTAAGGGTGCCTAGAGAAGGGCCACCACAGAGATGACACTGGGTATCATTACTGTATTAACAACCTTATAAAATAGCCACTATCTATTTTTTATTTGAAAAGAGGACCAAAACAGTGCATCGATCATTGTCTGTGGATTTTATCCAGGTCATAATAGAATACTATATCCACTTGTACAATCATTTTCAAGGATATTTCAAACTTTTAAAAGGAGAGATTGTAGGTTAAGAAGTGGCATCTAGAAGCCTTCAATTTCAAGTTGTCATCACAGAAGTCAAGACAGGATATGATGGCTATGGTGGCATGTTGCTAGTAAGTTATGCGTCTTGAAATTAAAACACTGACCTGTTGCCTAAAGTGACCTTCCAGAAAGCAAGTTGCTTTCCAGGTTCCTAACAGCTTGCTCTAAAATGGCTATTTCTTACTAGATAGACAAATCAGTAAGCTTAGTGGAAAATTACAACTTGTCACGATAGGGTACTTGATACTGGTATATGCTAAAACTAGATAGCATAATCAAAACATATCTGACATAATCAAAATATATCTGAAATAATAAGCTGTTGTTTTCATCCAGACTAAAATGTCATGTGCTTCCGTAAACAGATTGTAATGATATAGTGTTGTAGTTTATTGTATTAGTACCACCAGAAGTAACTTTGTTGCAGCAATGCTGAAGCCCTTTGAACTTGGGCTCCTCTTCCATCTTGTGCTGCCCCTGCCCAATTTATGAGGATCTGTTAATAGGAATACTAATCCAGCTCTGGCATTAGAAGACTTTGGGGGTATGACAGCTGCTTTGGGAACCCTTTTTAAAAGTTGAAGTAATAATAGTAATATATGTTAAATACAGTAGGAATGTAACAGGACATCTGACTCTTTGCTGAAGTAATGGACAAGGAGCTTTTTCTTGTCTTCTTGTCAGGTCAGGGTTTTAGTGCACCAAGACTTTAGTCATCTCAAAAGGTCAGTGTAGATTTTTGGGGGTCTCCTATTTCAGGACATTGAATTCCCTCATTTCTTGGATGGTAGGTGGACTCTTTCACATCTTAGGGTCCTATGCTGTCCTGAAAGTTGATATCCCAAGACCAAGTCTAACCCACTTCTTTCAGTGTGCCTTAACTGGTTGATGATCCTTTTTTGCATACACAATACGACTTGTAACTTTATGAAATTTCAATTTGCAGTTTTCACCCCATTTTCCAAGTTATCCAGATCAGTTTATTTTATATGACTCTTGTTTGAAAAAGGTTTGTAGTATCTTTTCAAGACATACGGTCATCTGCAGACTTGATAACTATACCCTGTTCTTAGATAACACTGAATCATGTTGTATACAGGAGATCTACTGTGCTGGCCTACCTCTGTACAGATGGTGAATCAGTGATATCGTAAGACAGAAGTTCAGTTAGGAACTTGCCTAATAACTTTTGTATTTTGGCTAACTGGCATGCAGCAAGCAGCAGCTGCATAACCTTCTACTTAGAGCTACACTATTGACAAATTTGCATTCTTTGGCTTAGCATTGCTTTGAAGCTATTATTATTGCTATTAGAATGTGAACTACTTTAAAAATTCACTATGTATGGGAAACTTAAAGTAGACAAGCACTTTATTAGAAGCACTTGAACACTATTAATATGTAAACAATCTCTTACAAAACAATCGCTTTTCCAAAGAGAAGACAGTGATGGACAGCCTACAAATTTTCTAAATGAATGAATGAGTGAATGCTAACTTTAGGCCATATGTTAGAAGACAGACAATATAGTCAGGAGGAATTCTACAGTGTGATGCAGTAACTGAAAAAACCTCATCACACATGTCCACCTACATTTTCAGTGGAGGGCCTCTGATGTTGATTTGACTGTGCTGTTAGGTATATATAAAATGAGGCAATACTTAAGTTGTCCAAGACCATTCAGGACTTTAACTGTAAGAACCACTACTTTGAATTGGACCTGCAAGGTGCTAACATTGGTCCTTTATATTTGGGATGTGGTGATATCTCTTAGGCTAATATGATCATCTTAGGAGTTTTTGATTGGCCTTTTCATTAAGTGATACTAAGCATGAAATCTTTTGCCTTGTAAAGGAACAGGCTTTCACAGGGTTGATAGAGTTGTATATCAAGCGATAAATAATTGCTGTGTTTGTGTGGTTCTGGATGGGGTTGCAGTCCAGCTTGAGAAAAGGTTATGGGAGATTCTAAAGTTAGTGTTGTTGTTCACCCTGCAAATGACATCTATAGTAGCACATACCTTTACCAACTTTCCTTTTGCAGTTGTATCCCCCCATGTACAGTTGTCTGTGCTCTAGCACGGTTGTCAGGCTAAATAACAGTACATTGTTCATGGAGCTGCCTGAATAATGTTCAGAAATTTCAGCTGATTCAGAATGTGGTAGCCATATTATTGACTGGACATCTGCTGCAGTAGTATTACCTGTGTTAGTTGCCAGTGGGATTCTGAACAGAGTCAAAAGTGCTTGTGTTGACTTATAAAGCCCTATTTGGGTTTGGGCAAGAGTTTTTGAAGAATTACCTCTTCCCATGCTCACTATCTTGTCAGAGATCTTCAGGTGAAGTTCTCCATGTAGCCCAGTCTCAGAGGTTAGGTTAGAGGCTGTCAGAAAGAAGACCTTTTTTGTGATGGTGCCTTTTTCACCTATGCAGCCCAGTTTGCTGTGGTTGTCTTCTTGATATATGTTTGGTCAATTTCATAGCTCCTGTTTTAAGAATCTGTATATCTACATATACTGAATGTAATTTTGTCTGCTGTCATGAGCATTTTAAGTGAAAAGCTGAATACAGATTTCCTAATAAGTGGTTGGTTTTGTTTGATGTTCCTGGCTTCTCAAAAAAGACCCAAGTGTGCTTTATAATAATGTACATATTTGGCTAACATTAAAATGTTGCTATGTTTCTCAGGGTAAAATTAGGCCTTAGTAGAATCCAATACTTTCTTGAACAAATCCTTGACTTGAAGTTCAGGTCATCTAAGAAGTGATTTAGCAAGAGTTATTTAATGTTAGATATTAATGGTCAAAAATGTAATATTGTGGTGAAAATTTTGTGCAATCCTGTGTCTGATTCTTTCCTGCCACCCCCCCCCCTTTTTTTTTTAATCCCTGAGAATGTGTATGTTGTGGAAGAATTCTACTGGAAGCTAACACTTTTCCCCTCTTATTTCAGATTGGAAGATGAATAATCTTTCGTTTAGTGAACTGTGCTGCCTATTCTGTTGTCCACCATGTCCTGGAAAAATAGCTTCCAAACTGGCATTTTTGCCACCAGATCCTACATATACACTGATGTGTGATGAAAGTGGGAGTCGCTGGACTCTACATCTTTCTGACCGAGCAGACTGGCAATACTCTTCTAGAGAAAAAGATGCCATTGAATGTTTCATGACTAGAACCAGCAAAGGTAACAGGATTGCCTGTATGTTTGTGCGTTGTTCCCCTAACGCCAAGTATACATTGCTCTTCTCACATGGGAATGCTGTTGACTTAGGTCAGATGAGCAGCTTTTACATAGGACTTGGTTCACGGATTAATTGCAACATATTTTCATATGATTACTCTGGATATGGAGCAAGTTCTGGAAAACCAACTGAGAAGAATTTGTATGCTGACATCGATGCTGCTTGGGTAGCTCTTAGAACAAGGTAAATAGAGATACATTATTCTTCCGGGGAATGGGGAATATATGTATCCAGTATCCAGAATTTATATACATCATTCTTTGTAAAAGTTCTCCATTTCCTTCTTGAGAGACTGTATACTAATAGCCTTTTCATATGTTCCCCTTTTACCAACAAGGAAAAGGAAGAAATTACTTCTAATTCTAGCAAGCAGAAGTAGCAGTTGATGTTGGTGAAGTTCAGAGTTAATAGGTTAATAATAGTTTCTAATTTAATTCATTAAAGTCAGTAATCTTAAATTGGCAAACAGAGACAAGTGTGCCTTTCTATTGAAACTTTCAAAAAGTACATTACTCTCCTGGAAGTAAACCATTCCAATCTATTCAGGGTTTAATGTTTGAATGCTTTCTTATATCAGAAATGTACTGTTTGTATATGCACGCGCATGTGCACAGACACACACACCCTTTGCACACAAAGAACGTGTACTCTAATCAGACTTTCTGAAATGCTTACATGTAGGAACTCTTTTAGATAGCAGGTCCTTTTCTGATCAAAGGTAGTAGTTCTGAATTCCTAAAGTACAACATTACAATCTGTCTGCCTTGACAATAATCCAAAAGTAACTGTAAAGTTTCCTATTCCCTCTCATTTTTACACTCTGCTCATCTTTGTAAGCAGATGTGGGCACACCAAACTTCTAATTCATTTCCTTCCCTGCTTCTTTAAGAGTTTTCTTGTGACAGCCTCTCCTCACTGTTTAGGAGTGGAAGAAGCTAAACAGTAATTTTTACGATCCAAAGAATGAGTACTCTGCATATGTGCGTGCTGCTTCTCCTGCAATTAGTGGTTAAACTGAGCATGCAATATCAACAGTGTCACACAAAATGTTTCTCCAGGCTGAAGCAGCATGGTACTGCTCAGTCTTTCTTGTGTGTGTATGTAATTTGTGAAAGCTGAAAGCAAGTACTACTGTTCACCTACTTACTTAGTTGCAATTGCTGTTTCATCTGAGAAAATAATGATGTACTTACTTTTTGTTGTCACTTCTAAAGACAAATATTTATGAAATGTGCAATTCAATTATCTACCATTTAAGATAAATACTGAGTAACTCTTAACACTGGAGAAGATAAAATAATTAGGAAAAACTGGTATGCATGGTTGCCAGTGCTTGGTCTCCATCTAAATGATGGCTGCATTCAGACTAGCTGAAGCTAGTTGGTATGTCAGATACCTCAAACAAGATTTTACCAATTTCTGCATTCAGCTGCCAGAGAGAATTTTAAAAACCTCCTACTTCCAGGTGCTTATGCACTATAGAGTTTGGATACATTAATTGTTTGAAAATATATCTGAGAATAGAATGGAACGCTTCAGCTTGATTCTGCTAACTTTTTCCATGTCATTTTTATTCCGCTAACCTAATGAAAGAGTTAATTTTTAAACTCTTCATATATTTAGGTTGAGTAAAAATAGAGCCATCGTTTTTCATTGACTACACCCTACGATTCTGTATACAGTATTGCTGACAGAAATTTTGTACACATTTTTTGCTCAACTATGTGAAAACTTTGGCTTTTTTCTCCTAATATTTTTGGAAACTTGATATATGAGGATTAGAAACCACAGCATTCTAAAAATACAGTAGTTTCACTGAAGAATGCAAGAAATAGCCTCCTCTATATGTTTCTACTAACATTTATATACTGTTTTGTTCATGAGTCTTGGTATGATTTGCTTCAGATGCTTAGGACATTGCATTTTAGCTGTGAGGGTCAATGTTCTGATAATTGTGAGTTGCTGGTAGAATGACTTGCTGATCGTGCTGCAACCAACAGAATGTCTCCAAGTGACATCTCAAAAGTAGGCCTTGTTAGTGGCCTTCTGGAATACCCTCCTCCTCATGATTCTGAAAGCAGAAAATGAGGTATATTTTCAGCAGTAACCAAAAACCCATCCATTTTGCAGGCTTTTCCTGGCTGGTAATTGACTTTAATTAATTATGATGATCTGTTTTATTGTTTTTTGCATTACTTTTTGTACAGCTATAATTATTTTAATAATATATTTTAAACAGTTATTTTAATATAGTTATATGTAAACTTCTTAGATTTTATATTAAGTTATCTATAAATATTAATAAATAAATTTATGGTAGATAAATGATGATTGTAAAATATCAGTTTGATAATGTGACAAATATACTGATGATCCCCCCCCAGCATTAGCACATGAAAATAAGGAAGGAAAACTGAAATAAGAACAGAAAGTTTAAATTGTATACATTTTCTGGAATAGCTGTTATATATTTAAGTATAACATTTGTCAGAAAATTAGAATGTCACTGGCAGTTCTAGGTAAGCAGAGTTCCGAAGATTGAGAGCTACATACCATAAGCTTTTTACTATGCCCCCAAAGCTTTAAAACTATAGGTTGGTTTGCACAATTGAAATATTTACCATGTCTTATTTAAGCCAGAGTGGATTATGGGTGTGTTGAATGGCTTTTCAATATTGAAGTTTCAATCATACTTTGTTGAGTTGCCTGAATCCAGCTAAGGTGGGTTGTGTGAGACTTAACTCTCATATAACACAGCTTCCGTTTTAGGGTTAAACTGATTTAACCAGAACCTGATTTGAACAATCACTGTGGGTTATTTTAAGTCACAGTGATTTTTTTAGACCAGGTCATAGTCTCCACACCTTTGTTAGCCTCACCTTTCTCAAAGGTTCTTTTGCTGCTTCTCGTTACACTCCAAGATTTACCTGACTGCTAAAGTACAAAACCTAAGCACTGGCATATTTTGGATTTCTGAGATAGTGGGCTGACCAGCTGGCACTAGATAGGAGACAGTGGGTAATTGTCGTTTTATTCAAGGTGTTTATTGAGCATTTTATACAGTATTTAATTAATTAATTAATTTCTATACCACCCAAAAGCTAAAACTCTGAGCGGTTCACAAATATGCTCTCTATTCTTGAACAGTTTTGAAGAATAGGGGATCCACGATCCCCCATTTGACTGCACTCTGTCATTTACTATAAATGGCAGTCTGGAAATGGCTTAGGTACCAGGTGGATTGAAGAGGATGTCCCTGAACTATCTTGGATACTTGCTGAGAAATACCAGTCTTGGTGAACTTCAGATGATGGTTCTAAATCAAGATTAGCTTCCAAAAGCTTGTCTTATATAGGACCCTTCCTAGGTGATGATTACAAATGGTGGGCAGTGGTGGCATGGGTCCATAGAGAATAACTTTCTGCCCTGGTGAGTATAGCTGTTGCCTTTTCCTAGATAAGTGCAAAATCACATATTTGTAGCTGGATGTGTATGCACATTACAGCAACTACCTTGTTCCATGGTTTTAATTCATTTTAAATGGCTGTTCTTTCTTTCTAACTATTTGTATTATTTCTGAAGGTCAGTTGTGGTGTTCCAGTCGCTACTTGACCATGAGTCTTATTGGGTGACTTTGGGCCAGTCACAGACTCTTAGCCTAACTTGTCTTATGTGGTGGCTGTTGTTGTGAGGATAAAATGGAACTGTGTAAGCCACAGTTTACATTACCTTACATTCCTCACAAGAGGAAAATGGGCAGGGTGCAGGGTGGTGATGAATGGTGGTGAAGGAGGAAGTATTGACAGGCTCAGAAAATCACGAAACTTGCAACAATATAAAACTTTAAAGGAAAAACTCAAAAAGAATCCTCAAAGTATCTTGGATTGCTGACTAATTGTGGAAAGAAAGCACTGTGGAGCACAGCATGCCTGACTGGAACAATAAACACTTCATATGTTTGTTCTCAAAGCCACATTGCCTTGCTCCAAAAACTCAAAGTTGGCCCATAACAATTAATACCTAGTTAGTTCAAATTAGTTATAATATGAATGAATTTTTATTCTTGTGATATAAAGATGCAGCTGGAGGGTTTCTGGTAAGAAATTTCACAAGAGTAGCAATGCTAATAAAAGAGAGGTTTGGTGATTGGGCAGTGTAGAAAAATAACAAATCAATGAATATTTAACATTTTTTGTGACTTCAAAACATTTCCTATGCATTACATAGTTGCATTCCTTACAACCCTGATCATGATACTCTTATCATGCTATTACAGAGCGGGGAGTGGGGAAGCTGAGAGAGGAGGCTTTCTAAGGTCAGGAAAACAATCTGTAATGCCATATTAGAAGCTAACATTCTTTGTGGTCTCTGTATATCACACATACGGGCTCTGCGTTCATGTGTGGAGCTGTTTTGGGAAGAATCCAAAGCTGATTAATTAGTATTCAGTGGGAGCCAGGGCCCTAGACACAAAAAGCATGAGGGGAGGGGCTCCCGCCAAGACCTTTGTTCTCAGTTCTTCAGCCAACATCATGAGCACATCACAAAGTTCCTCCTCTGCTTACTTTGTGAATATTTTTAGCTGTTTGACCCTCCTCAGTCTTTTTAAAAAATTGTCTTCAGGTTTTTTCCTGCTTCCTCTTCTCACCTAGAGAAAGAAAGACATTATTACTATTATTCTTGCCTTTTTCTCTCTCCTGCTCTCTTAGGCTCCTTCTGCCTTCAACAGTAAGACAAAAATGGTGCTGAAAACCCCATTGCACAGCTGTCACTCCCTGTACCTTTTTTGCCTGGGAAAAACTCACCTTGTTGATACCTGCTGTCATTGCCAGGCATTTACTAAACAGAGGAGAAAACATTGGGCAGACTACGTAAAGGCTGAACTTTGGAGCCATGCCCTTCACATGGATAATGCTCAACCATCCATTTCAGGCATGCCTACCTCCACTAATCTAGAGAAGCATCCAGACACCCCCCAGAGAAAAGATCCAAGATGGGAGAGCCTAAGAAAGCAGATAAAAAGAATAAGGCTCCAAAAACACCCAACATTATTAATTAGAAGGATGGTGGCCAATGCGCTCAGAAGCACTCAGACATACTAAAGACATGGTGCCTGAAGAAGAGCTGAGCCAGTATTCTGCCCAGGTTGAGACCAGCGCAGGAACCTCAGCCTCCACAGAGTACCTCAGTTTCTGAGGGTGAGATTTGTGAACTGTCTTCCACAGTACTCCTCCTCAGCACAGAGCCATGGCTCTTCTGCATCTTCTGTTCTGAGTGTTCTCCTTTGTGCTGAACCAGATAGATGCTGTTGCCACTCTCAGTCCCCAACTGTATACATAATCAACCCACCCACCCACCCACCCATATTGCCAGGATTTTGAGGCAGATTGCCATAGAGAGAACACTGGGGCTCAGTCAGCTCAAGACATGAAAGACCTCTCTGGAGCCCAATCAGTTCCAATTGGTACTCTTCTCATACCAATCCCATCCTTCCAGTTCTCTGGACCTTCACAAGACGTGAGGGAAATGGTGACAATGTGTTCTCCGTCCTGTACCAGATTGTCACATACCATTTCACCTGATCATTGCTGCTCATATCTGCTCAAGTTTATTCACACTGAGCATAGACACTATACCTCCACCTTGGACACATTCTCTTCAGCCTGATGTTCTGACCTACCTGCAGACACCTCTATACCCACATGTGATCTTCCATGTGCTTCTGAGGACATTGGACTATCTTCTACTCAAGTCCTCTGTATGGCACACAGCCTCAGGCTCAACCCCAGACAGGAACTGAGCAGAGCAAAAGATGCAGTTTTTGAGGTAGTCTATGCTGAGACTACAGGACCAGTCACTATACCACTCTTACCCACATTCCTTGATGCAGTGTGCCATGAATGGAAATCACCAGTGTCTGTAGGTGATTCACCACCACCACCACGACTCAAAAATATGTACCGAGTCCAAGAGAAAGACACTGAATTTCTTTTCCAGCACCCACAATCCAATTCTATTATTTTAGAGTCCTCTCAAGGCTGTCCAGAAGAGAATACTCCAGCAGACAAAGAGGGCAGGCACCTCAATGCTGTCGGTCGCTGTTTCTACTCTTCCACAGCGCTCAGAAGCTATCAAATTTTGATTTCCACATCTATCAAAATTGTAAACTATCAAACCACTATAGCCAGATACCATCTAATGCTCTGGAATAGAGTAGCATCTCTTTGCTCATTTCTTCCTGAGTATGCCCAAGACTTGGGCAACAAGATTAGAAATGAGGCCAGACAAGAAATCCATACAGTCTGACGTCAGGCAGAGTGCAATACCTGGAACATGGCAGGTGCGCTAGGCCTTCGTTGCTTTGCCTAGCTTTGATCCTCTGGCCTCTCTGTTGAAACAAAGGATTGAGAACATGCCTTTCAGTGGAGTGGACCTGTTCAACAAAGGCACTGACAATTGCATGGACTCAGTCCAAAAGACCAGAAATACAGCTTGTTTTATGGGATTTAACCAGACTCAGTTGTTGAGATCTTACACTTCTTGTAAGTGGCACAGGCCTTCCTACCCATACCAGCCTCATACCGCTACTGCAACCACTACTTGGCATTGTTCTACCACCCAAACTAGATGCTAAGATCCCATGACTCGTATCTGCCAGGTGCGTAGGTGCCAAGTTGACTCTAGGAGACATATGTGACTCCTTCATCAGCCCGTTCACTCCTCTAGTTCATATTCTCACCATCACCTTCAGCCCTTTTTCCATTCTTGGACTACCATCACCTTGGATTCATGGGTACTTTCCATCACTGTCCACAGTTACCGTACTGAGTTTGAGACTCTCCCTCTCCCTGATACCATAAAGAAGACTGGCCCCTTCAAAGCTCTTCTGAAGGAAATTTCTTCCCTATTCCGAAAGGAGTTACAGAATGAGTACCACCTGGAGCTCCTGGTTTTTACTCCAGGTACTTTATGGTCCTGAAGAAGGATGGAGGCCTTCACCCTGTGCTTGATCTTAGAAGTGTCAATCACTGCATTAAACCTAAATGTTTCAGAGTGTTCTCAATCCAATCCATTCTCCCACTGTTAAGCAAAGTTGCTTGGCTCACATGCATTGATCTTAAAGATGCTTATTTTCATATTTCTGTTGAGCCCTACAGGTACTTTCTCCATTTTCAAGTGGGGGATGAACCCTTCCAATTCACCACTCTGCCATTTGGCTTAGCAGTTGTTCCCAGTATATTCACAAAATGCATGGCTGTTGTTTGCATCCACCTCTTGTCTTTCTTCCACACAGTTGATCTACTTCATTGGAGCATGACTCCATCTCAGCAGAAGCCTTCCTATCAACAGACAGGCTATCCACCCTCACCAATGACATTCACTTCCTTATTAGCAGAAACTCTGCAACTGCTACAGCGTATCCTCAGCCTCATCGATACTTGTTGTCCTGCTGGTTTGATTACACATGTGGCCTCTCCAGCTCTGGTTCCTAGCATTAATCAACACCAGAACCAAACCACACTCCACCAGACTTCAGATTCATACCTCTCTCTGTTGGTGGTCAGACAAAGCCAATACATTGTTGATGTTCCCTTCCCCACACAGGAACCTCATCTGACTATAACCACAGATGCCTCCCTTTTCGGTTGTGGAGCCCTCTTCAGTCCCAGATGGAACCCTTAAGAGGCCTCTCCTCAAATCAACTTCTTAGAACTTCTGGCTGTAAGGAAAGCTTCCCTTGTCTTCCAGACCATAATCTAGTACCAACATGTACGCATAATTACAAGCAATGCCACAGTAGTTGCCTATGTAAACAAACAAGGTAGAACCAGCTCAGGCCCCTTCGCTCTCCTTGCCACCAAGATCTGGCACTGGTGCGTCACACTTGCTGTGATCCATGTTGCCAGTGCCAACAGTGTCCCAGCAGACTTTCTCAGCAGGACCTTCACACCATGTCACGAGTGAGAGCTTCACCATAGAGTAGTACAATCCCTGTGGGAGACCTCTTTGCTACACACCACAACACTATTTGCAGCCCACAGGATCGATGGGGGAAGCCTTCCTCCTTTGTTAGAACAGGAACCTAGTCTATCTCTTCCTTCCATTTTCCTCTGATTCCAAAGATTCTAGCAAAGATCTGCCAAGATCACACAGATTCCATTCTTCTAACGCCTTGGTGGACCAGACAACACTGATTTCCCCACCTCCTCAACTTCTCCAACAGAACCTTTATGTGCCTCCCACTCCAACCAAACCTCATCTCTTGGGATTGAGGGACAGTCTTCCATGCTGATGTGAACACTCTCAGACTCACCACATACAAAATTGGACCATGTCCTCCTCACTAGTGGACATGCCCCCTAAACTGCAATACATTCTTGGTGCAGCTCTCAAACCTTCTGTGCCTAAATCATGTGACTCTAAATGGTCAGCCTTCTCTACCTTTGCTCTGAAGCATGGTTTTTCTCCAATCATAGCTTCTGTCCAAATCCTCCTTTTTCTCAACTCCTTGTACAAATGAGTACCCTTTCATTCAGAAGTTCCTTAAAGGTCTCCTTAACCGGGGCCCACTCTTCAAAAAACCTACTCCCCTATGAAGCCTCTCCATCATCCTCCATGCTTTCACCAAGATGCCATTTGAACCTATGGTTTTCACAGATCTCCACCTTCTCTCATGGAAAATGGCTTTCTTAAAAACTATTACTTTGGTCCACCAAGCTACCAAAGTCAGTGCTCTTCAAATTGATCCTCCTATTTCAATTTTCATAAACCCAAGGTTATACTCTGCCCTGATCTCACATTCCTTCCAAAAAATAGCCTCTTCTTTCCACTTCAATGAGATGATTATCCTCCCAGCTTTCTTTCAAAACCCTTCCAACCCAGTAGAGCTAGCCTTCCATTATCTGGACATTCGTGGAGCATTAGCCTCCAACTCTCAGTCCCCATCAGAACATATTATACCAGAGCAACAGCACCCTCCACAGCCTTGTTCACAGAGTGTCCCTCACCGATCCCTCTGGAGTGGCGACATGGTGAAATTCCTCAACCTTCATCCACCATTTTCTTCTCAGTGCTAGAGAGGACTGTGCCTTTGGCAGAGCCATCCTGTCTTGTCTGCTCTGCTGAGTGACATCACCCTCCTCTGTGAGGTGAACTTGCCAGTTGCCCATATGTGTGATGCATGGAGACCACAAAGAATAAGGGAAAGTTTTTTACCTGTAACTGTCGTTCTTCAAGTGGTTATCTGTGCATTCACACATACTCACCCACCATCCCTGCTGGTGTCATAGTTTTCTCTGACATAGCTTTGACATGTTTCATATCTAAAGGGCGGTCTCGCTGTTCAGAACTGAGATCTCGGTGGGAGCCCCTTCCCTCACACTAGGTGCATCTAGGGGCTGAGCTCCCACTGAATACTAATTAATCAGTTTTGGAATCTTCCCAAAACAGCTCCACACATGTGCATAGAGCCCATAGGTGTGAATGCACAGATGACCGCTCGAAGAACAACAGCTGCAGGTAAGAAACCTGCCCCTCTGAAACTATATAAGGAGGAAAAGTTACTGCCTAGTAAGGGCTCAGTCCTGTACCCAAAGTGCTTATTGTGACATGAAGTTTAAGTAAGTTAACTTTCTCTGATGCTGGATGTGTTTGACTCTTGCCTAAGAAGGTTCATCAACAATTTGGTCTATAATGCAGGGGCGAGCAAATATTTGGCTTGCAGGATCTACTTTGCTTTTCACCCTGACTCTTGAATTCCACTGACCAGAGGTACAAAATGGTGGCTCAGAAAGACATAAAATTGCAGAGTTAGTCTATGCACCCGTTTAGCCCAGGAAATTGTTTTCAGTACCTGAACTGCAAATGTGCACAAATTTACTACTATTTTACTGCAAACTCTGTTTTTGTAATTTCAAAAGTCAAATTTAGGAGAAAAGGAAGGACTTCCATTATAATTGTTGTGTAACCAGTGGGAGTTGAAAACTGCTGATGTACTGCACACCACCAGAGACCAACCCTTTGATCCAAGTCCACCTTCTTCCCAATCCTGCTGTAATGTGTTACTGAGTTTTTTCTGGCTAAGCATGCGTTTTCTGTGGTGGCACCCCAGTTGTGCAGCACCCTGCCATTCGAGATTCAACAGGGATCTACTTTACTAAGTGCCTGATTAAAGCTTTTTCTATGCACCTGTGGCACTACTTGAATGTTGATGACACTGGTTTTAATTTATTAATTTTATTGATTTACATATATCTGATTATATATATTACATTTTATCTTGTTTATTGTAATATTTTAACTGAATTATTTAATGTTATTATTGGCATTTTTATTGTAATAGTAACCTAGAGAGCATAATGCTAATGGGTGGCTTTTATACAAGTTTTATAAATAGATCCCAAAAAGTTACTTGAGTGTACCCTAAGGCTTCCATGTTCCTGGGAAATTAATTCCTTTTTTAACATTATGTTCCAGCATTTGAAGCAAAATAGTTTTAGAAAAGGTCACTTTAAAAATATTTATCTTATAAGTGTCAGTATTTGCAGAATTTAAGTATTATCTTTCAATCTTGTTACACTTAATGAAAAATAAAAAATGATGTATGCTTCAGATTTTCTTTTATTCTAGGGCTTTCCAACATGTATGATTGTATTTATAGAAGCTATATTCATGGGATATCTATTCAATTTGAAATAACATACTACTTTTGCAGGTATGGAATTCGCCCTGAAAATGTGATTATATATGGCCAAAGCATAGGAACAGTGCCATCTGTGGATCTTGCTGCTCGTTATGAAAGTGCTGCTGTAATTCTGCATTCTCCTCTGACCTCAGGGATGAGAGTAGCTTTTCCTGATACTAAGAAGACCTACTGCTTTGATGCATTTCCAAAGTAAGCTGTAGTGCATTTATAAGGGCTTAGAGTGGAGAAGAGACACCTGGTATCCTCTTCACACAGAAGAGGTGTCAGTAATCTAGAAACAGAAGGCTTCAGTATCATTTGACTGATTTTACTGTAAATAAGACTGTTCAAACTAATTTTGAACAGATTTGATTAAAATCTAGGGGTTGCATACAGACTTGCCCATCGGAACAAAAAGGTTCCTTGTGCTTGCAGAAGGAACTGGGATCCTGTGAAGGTTTCATCCTGGAGGAAGGGGAAAGGACAGCAATTCATCCTTTTTCTATAGCCCCAGTACGACCTTTCACCCTGTTCCAGGGTGTGTCCCAGTTTTCGGGAACAGTTTGGTAAGGAGTGCTGAGGCTAAAGGGGGAATGGAAGTAAACTGCTGCATTCCCAAGCAGAACTCCCAAGTGCATTCTGGATCCAACACTGTATTGTTTTTCCTAACTGATTTTTGTATGAATTACATATACCTCTACTAAATAGTCTCTCTTGGCATGGTGTTAACTTAGTATGGTAAGCTTGAGATATTTTAAATTACATTTAAAGCTACTGTGCATAAATAAATTATCATACGCTATCGGTGACATTGAATACTCTTGCATTCTGATTTCTTTTTCTGTATTCCTGTAGCATTGACAAGATCTCTAAAATAACCTCTCCAGTGTTAATAATCCATGGGACTGAAGATGAAGTGATTGACTTTTCACATGGCCTAGCTTTATTTGAGCGCTGCCAAAGACCTGTGGAACCACTGTGGGTAGAAGGTGCAGGACACAATGATGTTGAGCTTTATGGACAATATCTTGAAAGATTAAAACAGTTTGTATCACAGGAACTGGTGAATTTGTAAATTGCTTTATATAGTTACTTGCTGTTGAATTTCTTTACAGAACTGCAAATCTTGATAGCCACAGCATAAAACCTGATGGTTTTGTTTTCAAATCAGATCAGTTGCCTTCATACATGTACAGGTAATGATTTGTAAACATAATTAATGAAGGTTTTAATACCAGTATTAACTGGAACAACTGATGATGTGGACAAGCTTGTGTAGTTCACATATTTTGTGCAAGTTTTCTTAGACTATACATAAGTCAATTTGCAAGTTTTTCTTAAGATGTACAAAAATCATAAGGAAGAAAGTGAAATTTTAATTATGTAAAATCCAATGCTGTAAAAGTGTTGCCAAATGCTTTAGCATATCAGAAACAAGTTTATATATATAATATTTTTAAAACATCTCAAATTGTACTTTGACCTATTCTGTTGTACAGGTGTAATTGAAGCATTGTAAAGTCCAAGTAGCCATTACATTTGAAGGATTAAGAAAGAATGAAAACAACCACTGGAATTTACAGGCCCTATTATATAGGGAGCAAGTAAAAATGTTTTATTGTCTTTCATGAATTATTCTCATTGTTTTCCTCTTTCGAGAATGATTAATGGCCAAACATGTTTAATTGGCCATTGTTGCTTTGCAAAACAAAGGCACAAAATCTTGATTCTCTTATTACCACTCCTTTTGACAGGGTCCATATGAAAGCAAGTAAATGCAATACTTCAGCGGTTTCTCTGAAATCAGTAAGAAGGTATTGGTGGCCATTTTGAAATGATCATGTAAAGAACCCCTGTGATAATAAGAACCTCCCTAATGGTTATCTTACTTTCTTGTACTGACAACTATGCAAAGTTGTAGTTGTCAATTCTGATTTGATTTGAATGTTTGTAAGTATAGGACTAATTGTTTCAGCTATTATGAGAATTCTACTAATGTACTCCTATATAGTGAAAAGAATGTTGACAACTCATAGCAAAATTAATTGCCTTTCCCTTGAATACATTTTTGCTTGAATAAAATATAAAATAGATTTAAAATGTAGCCTAATTTGTAAACAAAGTAATACTCAAATACACACTGTGCTTCTAATTTTAAAGCCTTACATAATTTACTTGTTCTGCTTGTTTTTGTGATTGTCTGGGAGTATTGTATAATGTATAATGTATTGTGAATACTTAGATGCTGATATGTTCAACTCAATTAAGAAATTACACTTGATACTGATTTTTTCTTACAAGTTATAAATGATACATTCTTGAATAGTCCATTTTCAGTGGAAAAAAGCAAGAGAGCAGAACTCCCAATGTGACTATAGCTTCTTGCCAAAATCTGCTCCTTCTATTATATTGACTACTTTTCCCCCTTTCTCCAGAGCTCTTGGCTATTTTCATCATCCATTTCTACTGTAGAGAGTCAGCTGGATCCAAAACATTCTGTTAGTACATACTTTCATTTTAAGTAAAGTCATGCTGGCTTCTAATTAAGGCTTTGAATAGCATCTATGTTTTCATAAATGAAGGACTGAACATAATAAGTATACAGGGTAAAATGTTTATTGGTTGTCATAGTGGATAGCAAATGCATGCCAGAGATAATGGATTGGCCCTCGAGACATTTCCTCTAATGGAGGCAAGTGTGTGCTCTGGATCTAGCCGACTATATTTCAGCGTAATGCCAAAATCCATTTGAAATACAATAGGGTACAGTCTTACTTATGCTTAGACAGAAAAGGCCTGCAGTTCCCACCCAACATCCTTGGGCATCTCTTACACATTTCGCACTCTTTTTCCAGCCCTCACACCAAATAAACAGTAAAAAGTGTTGTCATGATCACAATAATTGCTTCAAATAGTTTCCTTTTTATCAGTTACACTGAGGTTTGTCCGCTGATTAGGGAGAAGCTGGCTTGAAGGGGATGAGAGAGAACAACCAGTTCTCAAGCAGCAACTGATGTGAAAATGGCATTCTGTTAATGGAGTTAAAAAGCTTTCTGATATTGCTGATTGAAATCATGTACCCATCTCAGTTAAGATTTCATAGTTACCACTTAAGTACAGTTTGTCCAGTACACTGAGTTGTATCCAGAGTAGATTCGTTGAAATAAATGCACTTAAATTTGACTGACTATAATCCCATTGATTTTAATGAGTCTACTCTACGTATGACTAAGCCTAGATTTGATTCACAAGACAAGTTAGAAATGTGTGCATCAGTTTTGCTTCACACTCTGTGAAGCAGTTTGTCTTGGGGTATAAAGTTAAGTGCCTGTCTAAACTTTGGTGGCTTACATTACTGCAAAATATGCATACAGTCATAACATTATGACCTTTCAAAGTGACACTGGAACTTTTTATAGTGTGCAAGTGGGATTTTTATAGGCTTGATCTCAAGTACCTTCTTAAAAGCCCTATTCTGCAATATTAAAATGAAAAGCTATATTAACCTTTAATGAAAGCAGGAATCTGTTTAGTTCTTAAAATCCAACAATTTGTTCAAGGCTATTAGGAAGAGGAAGGAAGATCTTTGACGTTTGTCAGTGTATTTGTTTAAACAGTCACTGTTGTCAGTGCTGCATCCTGGCAACACTGTTTCTAAAATTGTTTTGATCCATATGATGTAGTAATAGTAAGGGGAAAATGTTGATCAAATTGCTGGGACTGTAGAATGATCACAACACATGTAACTTTCTTTTTTAAAGTATATATTTTACTAATTTTTCATATTAAAAACTGCTCTGGTATAGCTCAACTTAATGTCAATGTCAGTACATGTACACCAAACATGGGGAAGTGTGTGGCCCTCTAGCAAAGCCAATGATGAAGGATGATGGGAGTTTGAGTCCAGAAGCATCTGAAGGGTCACATGTTGCCCACCCCTAATATAGCTCATCACAGAAATTGAAATTTAATCTAGACTTCGTTCTATATTTTTTAGAAGAAAAATCAGGATGATACAGGTGGCCATGTAACAACTCAATTAGTAGCTGTTATCTCTCAATAGTACATATGTGAAATTCTGTTTGTCCTTGAGTCAAAACATAGACCTGTGCAGGCAACTTGTAAATTTGCTATAGGAGCAGTTGTGCCTGTATGGTAACAAGCTGAATTATGCCCCCAGCTCCCCCACTCCTCCGGTTTCAGACTGAACATGGAATAATGCCTTATTGTACGAATCAATACTACAGTCAGCCAGCTCTCCCCCTATTTGACACTGCCTCACAATGTCTTTAGTAGTGGCTGCTGTACGAAATATTCCTTTGTATACATCTGGGAGGATTTTGTGTAAAGTGGTGCATAAAAAGGCATGCTGAAGGGTATCAATGTGGCAGACTGATATAACGTAACTACAGTATAAAAGGCTTTAATATTACTTCTTTAAAAGCTTTTAAATACTGTTAATACATTTCTCATCTTTTTTATCCCAAGAAGCATGCTATACTCTGCCATGCTATGCCAAGTTTCTGATGACTTTTGACTAACCTGAATCATATATGGTCATCTGTTATGGTTTGGGGAAACATTGATACAACCTAGTAATCAAGGCACAGGCTACAAAAATTTACCTGAAAATAGTAAGTTAAAATTTGTTTAGCAGAGTAAGACTATGCTATTCAAAAAACAATTTGCACAAGGCTTTTATGAGGAGGAAGGAATATCCTTGAGCTTGTTTTCCAAGAGAGGTAAGTATGGCTTCTAATTTCTTTATGGTAAAAGTTTGCATGGGTATTAAAGCCAAGTCCTCTTAATGGCTAGCTTAATCTCCACAGTTCAAAGTATGATCTTACTCTAGTTCCCTCTGTTCTGTAGGGCTGCTTGTGAAAATTTGTGTAACTTCTGCAAATCTTTGTGTCATGAAAAGCCATTAACTAGAAAAGATTTTCCACCTTTATTTTGGGATTGAGGCTTAAACCATTGTGAGGAGGGAAGCAGCCTGAAGTATTCACTGGGCTTCATCCTTCCCACTGCCCCATTCCTGTGCAATACTCTGCAAAGCAACTCTATAGTGTTCATGACTTTGAGGAAAGACAGGCTGTTGAGCTGAATCCCACAGTCTGAGAATTTAATGGGCATACATGGTCTGATTTCAGGCTGAGCACTACCTCAAACTGGTATTTTATGATAGGATATTTGAAACTCTAAATTTTGGAAGTATGTTTAGAAGATTATTATGGATATATTGCATTATTCCAGAGCCTAAACTAGATAATGCAAGGAATTCTCTGAAATGGAAACTATTAAGGTAAATCTTTTTAAAATGTTAGTCAACATTAACTTCTTTGCTTGTGTTCTTTTCCTTCTGTTAAAATTGGATTAATCCAAGGTCATGTCAAAGCTTTACCCACTGTTAAATTCTCTGCTGATACTGTACATTACATCAACTGAAATAAAGCCTAGCTTTTGACTATGCTGTTTTTTTGCATGGTTATGTACTTCATACCACTTATTCCACAGTATAATTTAGTACTGATGCACAGAACTGTATTATACACTACAATGAATGGAGCACTGCTTTCAGTAACAACAGAGATCCTAACATTTTGATCTTGTTCCAGAAAGGATCTTTGGAGTGTGTGGGGTTGAATTAGTGGTTGAGTTTTTGTGACTTTCAACATGGCCCAAATAACATGAGATTTTATTTATGTGGTTTGGCCTGGTGTACATAATTTTTACAAAAATTGCTGGCAGGGAGTAAGGGAAGGCAGACTGAGATGATGGGAGTGAGGGCTTAACCATTGGTCCTCCTACTGCAGACCCAGAGAGTGTGGCTCCTTCTGTTGTTTACAGTGGGAAGCAAGTGCATTGATTACATCCCATTGCAAAGAGGCAACATGGAGAGGATAACACTAACTGGCTTGTGCCAGGGAAAAGAGTAAGCACCCATACCAGCACTGTGCCAGTCTCAATTACAGCTTGTACTAAAGAGCAATGTATAGCAAAAGTATAGTAAATGCTTCACTCCAAGCTTGATACTAGAATGTCTGAGTGGTGGTAGTCTGTTCTGCTGGAATAAACCCATTTGCAACATGCAGTCAGCCACAGCCGTATTTCTAGAATTGATGAAGACTTGATACCTATTGCTTTGCTATGCCAACACAACATGGAAGTTCAGCAGTAGATGGGTGATCTAGGTAAAGATATAGGCCTTATATAGTTCTTGCTGTATTTTCATTGTACTCCTTTAATAATGCTGTTTTACAGAATTTTAACCCCATGCATCTTTATATCACATGATTTGTGGACTAAGCACTGATTTGTACTATCTTTAGGTATATGGGAAATAATTATCCAGGCTGACTAAGGAGTTCAAGGAAAGGAATGGACAAACATTAGCATCTACACCCACTTCTAGTTGCTTGCAATGCAATAAGCAATTTTCACCTGTAGCAGGTGGACCTTGTTACTGTGTTTCACCCAGTGTTCTAGTAGCTAAATGTGGCACTAATTTTGCAATAGATAGACTGCACTTGTGAATGATTGTCACAAAATGGAGTAAGATCCTATCAGTGCTTTTCCATTTAGCCTCTTAATACATTCTCAGTCATGAAGTACTAGTTATCAGTGATGAAATGCTCAATAATCAACCACAGGCTCTGTAAGAAGGTGTGAACATGACCAACTAATGTAGGACGTGAGTTTTCACATTACTCTGAACTACTTGTCTGGTGCCCAGCCCTAGCCATGCTATGTAGTCTAGCAATCAAGCCCCTTTCCTAGCAATGTTTCAGGTTACAGACAGCATCTTTATGCAACCAAGACACAGAAGTTCTAGGCAAGCTTAGTTTCAGTTCCCCAAGTTAGAACACCATAAAAATAGTTGTTAAAAAACTGATCTGTTACTACAGCCTACCCTTCTCAAGCTGACTGATGCACTTTCATGGTAGCCTGGTTTTGTAACCATATAGCTACCAGTCAAGAAAGATTTCCTCCTGCTCTGTTTGGTGGCCTAAAGTTCAAATTCCCAGCTTGACACCTGCATTTCCTCACTTACATGGGAGACAGCACATCAGTATATGGGAGGTTCTGTGTTTTTAGGATTCTGAAATGGCTGCCACTTCAGAAGAATAGGAGCTTTGATGGTGGTTATGTAGAAAGAGTGTCTCCTAATAAGAACTAATAAATTGGAGATGAACTCTTCTGCATTGTCTGTCAACCACAGAATTCTTCATGGTCCAGATAATCAGTATCAACCAAAAGTGCCTGAAGTTGAGCAGCAATCAACTGCTCAGACACCTTGCCCAAAAAGTAGAAGATTGACCACTGTTCTAAAATTACTAAGGACCAGCTTCTTCAAGAGACGTTAAAGTATTGTCTTTTTAAAGTATGTTGGTAACATTCATCACCCCCTTGATCCAAGTCCTTATATACCAGCTATAATCAGCCAAGATGGCCATGGAACATGAGCAAAGGTAGTTGGGTGGATGTCCAGTTCTTGACCACTGAAACATCCCATAGAACTGGGCAAGACTGCACTGGACACCACCATCTGGTTTGCATAGTCTATGGCAGCCTTCCCCAACCTGTTGCCCTTCACATATTTTGGTCTTCAGTTCCCACTGGACCCAGCCAACATGGGCAATGGTCAGGAATGCTGGAAGTTGTATTCTGAAACATCTGAAGGGCATAAGGTGGTAGAAGTATGGTCTGTGGAATCCAAGTCATAATGGATTTGAGCGACGTTATCCTCAGCTCATGGATTTAGGCAAATTCATCCTCAAAATGCACCGTGAACTACTCACAACAATCAATTAAGAAATTTTGCATGGGTAGCCTATAAAAGGCTTCTAACTTTCCTAAGTTTTCTGCTCTGCAGAGTGACACTGACAATGGAAAAGACATGGTTTGCTGCCCTCACTGCTGAATAGTACGGTTAATAAAGAGCTATTAATCTGTGTTCAAATTGATCATGTGTTTTCCTCCATCCACGTTCAAGCTATCTTCCCTGATGCTTTCCTTGGTATAACATGGTGCGAAATGGATTTTGACAAAGGGAAGACTGGTCTGGAGCCATCGTATCAATCGACCTGGTCATTTCCATATCCCACTGAAAGATTAAGGCTATGACAGGCATGCAAGCCATATCAGCCCTTAGGAATCCGTTGGGCTCCATCAGTTTCTGGGCAGACCTTTCTAATTATCTGCCCTTGGAGAAGGATAAACTTCAGAATGTGAACTGGCCATGACAAAGTGGCCCAGGCTATGTCTCCCTCTTCTAGATCATCATTCACCTATTCAGTAGCGAATATCAAATCAAAAGTGTGTCCTGCCAAATGCATTGTGCTGATGACATGCTGGGACAGCTCCGCACTTGTCATGGCAAGCCTCAGTGCTTGAACTACTCTGGAGTAGTAGGATTTACATAACCACATAACTACTCTGTGGTTATGTAAATCCACACCATGTAGATTTACATAACCTTTGCTGATGCTCATGGAAATTTAGAAATTTCTGCCACGAACAGAAAAGTAGCACAGCTTACTGCATGTGCCTGTTGCTCAGTCTGATTCCCAAGTGCTCTGAAGGAGAACTTTGAAGATCTTTGATCCCTGTTGTCCTTTCTTATGGTTCTTTACCCAACAGGTTTGGGGTGAACAACCCTTCAAAAGGAGACCCCGCAGCCATGCTGGTTTGGAATTATGGAAGCTGCAGTTCCAACACATCTGAATGGAGCCAGGTTAGGGAAGGCTTGGATTAACACAGCTACGTGTGCGGAATATACCATTAAAAGCAGCAATCTTGCACTTCTGAAGAAATCTAAGCTAAAAATCCTCTAAGATCTCATTTTCCACGTGGAGGGATTATTTTGTTTAGTACGATCCCACCTGCAGTCTTTAAATGACATAGGTTTATTACCCCAGTGAAAATTAAGCCTCTGTAACAGGATTTCAAGGGTGTATTTTACATGCATGTCTTTTAGAATGAATGCATGCCCTCTGCTGACACATACCTGTATTGCTGTGGTGACTAATAATGGCACACTATTGCAGATGCATATTTGTCATTAATCATAGACATTTACATCAAATGCAAAAACACAGTTCCCAAATTGCCAACAGAAATTTAAAGGAGATTCTGCCCCATCCCAGTTAAGACAATTGCAAAAAGAAAGCAGGTTTGAATCCCCAAGAATGGGCAGCCAACAGCAAGCAGTCCAGGAGCAACTCTTGCCTTCTAGGCCTAGCCCTCCTGGGCTGCAGTCTGGACCCTCTCAGGATGCTGATTGATGGATTTATTTTGAATAGCAGTTTGCCAGTGAAGTTCAGCTATGCAGCACTACACAGCTTGAATTTGGGTTGTTTGCAGGGTGTCTTCGAGTCTTTTATCTTCCATAGCAACTATGGAGCACCAGAGGAATCCAATTTAACTTGCAAGGAGCCTAAATTTGACCGCAGAGTGCTCCATGATACCATCTTTTCATTACAAATTTCCAGCACCACCCCTAATTCAACCATGTGGCAGGGACAACATAATTTTTCTGGTTTATATGCTATTTAAAATGAGCATGAGATCTGGGAAATGCTAGGCTGTATTACATGTGCAAGCTTTTAAGTTCTCCAAAATTCAGTTTCATCAGGCTAGATTATATAAGAAACTGAAAGAGGTTGAGAAGGGCAGAAAATTTTTTTTAAGGCTAGATGTGGTGACTATAAAGTCCAAAGACTTTAGATTGAACAAATGAATAGTTGGTGTTACAGGTATCTGATTACAGCTAGCAATGCAGTTTGGGAAAGAGATGTAACAATGGTTGATCTCCATTTCTGAAAACAAGAAAGTCTGACTGTAAATAATCTGTTTCTGACCATGGTGAAACACACAGGTTTCTAAACAAAGAAGCATGGCAGTCCTCATATTAGCAAAGTCATGGATTAATTTTACATGGTGCACTAGGTAAAAAAGTTAATCACGATCAAATTATGAGTATCATGCAATAGTTGGAGACAGAATTCCCAATCCAAAGTCCCTCTTCAGGTGATAGGAAATGATTTTTTTTTTTCCTGGTGGTAGATTATGCCTTGCATGGCTAAATATAAATAGATTAATTCTGGACAGTTTGTACTTGTGGAATTTTGGTTGGTCCTAATAAAGAAATTGTCCAACTGTAGAGTTTGATTTTTTTAAAAATCATGGAATAGTACAGTTATCTTTACATTGTTATTTGTTTTTGTTGCAGAAGCTGCATTTTTCTGAGTTCCACCATGTTTCTGCTGCCTAATTAGATTTGCAAGGATTTATGCCACGTACCATAATTATTTTTGCACAAAAGTGTGATAAACTTATCCCAGGGAGTGCTGTCTAAAAGATTCATGGAAACAATGGGTTATCATCTTCGGTGGCCCCATTTCCTCAGTTTAGCACATCTTTTGCTTTCCTGAAATGGTTTGGTGTCTTCACTGTAGAATCCTTAAATAAGAGGATAGCATAGGCTTTACACAGTGGGCAGCTTCACATGAAATGACAAGCCATGGTGCAAGCCACCGTGGCATGGCCTGTGACTTACGAACCGAGCAAGGGTGGTGACGCATGGTAAGAATGGTCTCCATGGAACCACAGGCAGAAACAATTTCCATTCTGCTTCCAGCAGGTTTCATGGCAAGAGCAGCTGCAGCTCCTGCTGCTCTCAGAGCCCCTAGTGCATTGCCGCAACCTAGTTGTGTGTGTAGATGTGTAGGCACATGTCGGTGCAGTGAGGGAGTGGGTGATGCCAGGTGCAGTAAATGGCAGAAGTGGGGTGACCGCATCCAGTGGCTTGCTGTATGCTAGCATGGGTGCTGTGGGGGGTGGGGAACAGCACATACCCACAGCGGTGGGTCAGCAGAAAAGACTGCTAGGTTTATCGACACGTGGCATGCTTTTCTGTGGCACAGCCACCCTTTCCCTGCCCTGCAGAAATAAAGACATGCTCTGCAACAGGGGCATGGTTCTTGCAGAGGGGGCTGGCTGTGGGGTCTGTGGAGAGGGGTGAGAAGCAGTGCCAGATGAGGCCACCTGCAGAGCGGCCTGGCACAAGGGAGGGGTGACAGGGAAAGACACTCCCATGCAGGATTGTGCTGGTGGCGGTGGGGGACACTAGGTTTTGCTGGCTGTGGCTGTGGCATGGGACACAGCCTGCCCATGAGGTTGCCTTCCATGTGCCTGCTTGCAGCGGGGAGGCAGCCCCTTCCAGCACGTGCTAGTCCTGCACACAGGGAAGTGTACCGTGCACCCTTCTGCCCATCAGACTCCCTGCCTGAGCTGACGGAGATCGTCTCGGACCTGGTGTTGAAGACCCCCAGGATGTTGGTCCTGGGGGACTTCCATCTCCATGCTGAGACTGTTCTGACCGGGGCAACTTAGGACTTCATGGCCTCCATGACGGCCATGGGTCTGTCTCAACACGTCATAGGCCCGACCCATGGACGTGGTCACACGCTGGACCTGGTTTTCTCAACGGGGCAGGAAGAGGGTGATATGAGGGTGAGGAATTTGCGTCTGACTCTCTTGTCATGGTCAGATCACTTCTTCATGAGGTTTGAGCTCGGAGCTGGCCTTTCCCTCTGTAAGGGTGTGAACCCTGTTGTGATGGTTTGCCCTCGGAGCTGGATGGATCCAGATGGATCCCTGAAGGCTCTGGGGGATTTTCCGGTTGATAAAGCTGGTGCTCCTGTTGATGCTCTGGTTGAACTGTGGCATGGGGAAATGCCCAGAGCAATTGACACGATCGTCCCTAAGTGTCATCTCCTGCCAAGCAGAGCTCGTCCATCCCCATGGTATACATCTGAATTATGGGCGATGAAGCAGGTTGGAAGACTTCTAGAGCATAGGTGGAAGAAATCACGGGATGAATCTGACCAAACATGCTTACGTGCTCATTATCGAGCCTATGCTGTGGCGGTGAGAGCAGCAAAGAAGAAATTCTTCTTCACTTCCATTGCCTCCTCACAGTGCCGTCCAGTGGAGCTTTTTCGAGTGGTACATGGGCTGATATACCCCGGCCCTAAGAAAGATCCTGTACCACCATCGATGGCCCACTGTGATGACTTTGCCCAGCACTTCAAGGAGAAAATCTCTCAGATTTGTCACTAGCTGGACTCCACAATTGATTCAGATCCTTTAGGGGAGACACCAATGACTCCGTCTGGTCAGGTATTAATGGATGAATTTCAGTTAATGCGGCCTGATGATGTGGACAAGGTGCTTGGACAAGTATGTCCTGCCACCTGCTTACTCGACCCTTGCCCTTCGTGGCTGCTGACCAAAGCCAAACATGGGATTGGCTCCTGGATCCTGGAGGTTATTAACGACTCTCTGAGGGACGGCCGGGTGCCCACTCCTTTAAAGGAGGTGGTAATCAGGCCTGTCCTAAAGAAGGTGTCTCTGGATCCAGAGATGGCCGCCAATTATAGACCAGTGGCCAACATCCTGTTTTTGAGTAAGGTGTTGGAACGGGTGGTGGCGGGACAACTCCAAGCACTCTTGGATGAAACTGATTATCTGGACGCATTTCAGTCTGGCTTCAGACCCGGGTATGGTACTGAATCTGCCTTGGTCTCCCTGTATGATGACCTGTGCAGGGAGAGAGACAGGGGGAGTGCGTCCCTGTTGGTTCTCCTGGACTCTCAGTGGCTTTCGATACTATCGACCATGGTATCCTCCTGGATAGGCTGGCGGGACTGGGAGTAGGAGGCACTGCTTGGCAGTGGTTCTGCTCCTACCTTGATGGCTGATTCCAGAAGGTGGTGCTGGGGGACTTTGGCTCTACGCCATGGCAACTTTGCCATGGGGTACTGCAGGGTTCCATTTTGTCCCCACTGCTATTTAATATCTACATGAAACTGCTGGAAGTGGTCATCAGGAGGTTTGGGCTGCAGAGTAATCAGTATGCTGATGACACCCAGCTCTACCTCTCTTTTTCAACTAACCCAGGTGAGGCAGTGGCTGTACTGAACCGGTGCCTGGCTGAGGTAATGGGCTGGATGAGGGCCAATAAACTGAAACTCAATCCAGATAAGATGGAGGTTCTGTTGGTGGGTGATTCGAGCTCCTGGGTAGGTGACTTGGGCCTGCCCTGGACGGGGTTGCACTCCCTCTAAAGGACAGGGTCTGCAGCTTGGGAGTGCTCCTTGACCCAGAGCTGTCCTTGGAAACTCAAGTGACATCGGTGGCGAGGACCGCTTTCCTTCAGCTTCGGCTAATCCATCAGCTGCGTCCCTACCTGGAGGAAGATTGCCTAGCAACAGTAACACACGCATTGGTTACTTCCTGGTTGGACTTCTGTAACATGCGTTACATGGGGCTGCCCTTGAAGACAGTTCGGATACTTCAGATGGTTTAAAACAGAGCTGCCAGGATGCTGTTGGGGACTGGGCGTTATTCTCATATAACCCCAGGCCTCTATCAGCTCCATTGGCTTCCCATCGAAGTCCGGGCTCAATTCAAGGTCCTGGTTATTACCTATAAAGCCCTAAATGGCTTGGGACCAGAATACCTAAAGGAACGTCTTCTTCCCTATTTGCCCTCCCGCCCCCTGAGATCGGCAGCAGAAGCCCGCCTCCGGGTGCCTTCTGTGAAGGAGGGCCTTCTCTGTGGTGGCACCCGGTCTATGGAATGTGCTCCCCAGAGAGGTCCACCTGGTGCCATCATTATATGTTTTTTGGCGCCAGGTTAAGACCGTTTTATTTAATCAATATTTTAACAAGTTTTAATATTGAATTTTATTCCATATTTTAATTGCAGCCAGAGCGGGTCATTAATGTATTTATGTTATTCTGTTATGTATTGAATTTTATTTGCATAAGCCATCCTGAGGCTCTCACAAAGGACGGCATACAAATATCTTAAATAAATAAATAAGTGTGGGCGCCTCTGAAGAGGTGGGGAGGAGGTGAGGGTGTGGGTGGGTGACGTGTACATTGGAACCGAGCAAGGCAGCTGCACGGGGGAGCACCTCTAGTTCTGCTCTTGAGCACCAGCGTGACCAGGAGAAGGCGGCCAAGGCCACACCCGGCAGATGGCGGGGAGACAGAGGCAGGCAGGAGCAGTGCACACTGGGACTGGTTTTCAGCCACAGGAGCTGATGGGACTGTCATTCAGTTGTCCTTAGGAGGAATGATGCAGAAGTGTGGGAACTACGCATGCGCGGCAACCATGGGGCACGGTTCAGTGTCGTGTGTGAACACGATCCGTGATTGAGCACTTAACCATGCTGCTAATTCATAATTTAAAGTGTGCATATGCTTTCTCTTTGGCTTTAAAAATAGTTGAAATGATCACTTCCTGTGCACACTGAAGGAACATTAATTGCTGGGACTTAGGCTCAAAATTTGTCTGGATAATTTCAAGAAAATTCGGGGCTGAAGTCCTCGGCATTCCTAAATATCTCTAGATTATGCCTTTGGGTTTAGGGGGATTATGTATTAACTGCCCATTTCTTCACAAAAACAACGTCTAATTAATTATTCCCTCCTATATTCGACTTTGCTCTTAAAGAATTCTTTGTTTTCTTAGGTATTTATAGAGGCTGGGACTTACTTTGCTGGTAATATTAGCCAAGGGATTACCATCGTCTTGTGTTTGCATTCCTTTGCTGGAGGGGAAGTAGCCTAAAGTGGAGTCCCCTGGAATTCTGAAGGCTTGGTTAAGGGGCAGGGGGTGGAGGGAAACCAGATATAATTCCCAGGGTAAGATACTTTTGGAAAAAATGTTCATGCGCAGAAGCCATCTGCATCTTGATGTGTTCAGAAGAGTCATCCAAGAATGGGACCTAGCCATGGGTTATGACTGCTCTCTGGTAAGTGCCTCCTATTGGACAGCACAGAGCATTCGCGGTCCTTTGCCTTCTAACACCAGCAAGAGGACTTGGCATCACGCATGGTTTTGTGGATAGCAGTCAAAGCCTGTACATTCATTTCATATTTAAGATTACTTCATAATGTGTCTGCTGGGGCTTCCACACAAACAGGTTGGTGATTGTCAGGCATTCTGAAAGAATACTGAGGCATGTCAACCCGTATGTTGGGGCAAAGCATCTCATGCCAAGCTGTTGTGATTGTTGTCCAGACAGTGATGACAGCGGTAAAGCACTGTGCTAGGACATTCCACTTTGAACACATACTTCCTGGAGAATTTTCTGATGGAATCCTCCCACTGGTAATTGAAGTAACATATGAGGCTCCAATAGTTGATGCTGTTAAGCCACTTCTACACAGACAAGCAAAAACAAAAACAGTAATCAGGCCAATGACTTGGATCCAGATTTAGGTGTGGATCTAGATTTAGGTGTGTGAAACTGGGTTGACAGAAGCCAAATTCCATTCCTTCCCCCAGGATATGCACTTCAGTCTCCCTGAAAATGTGGCAGAGGGTATAGGGAGACCTTGCTGAACAGGACAGACTAGTGCCAGGAGCCAGGGAAGATTCCCCAAAAGAACAGGGGCAGATTTTGTGAGCAGAGTTCTGTTTGTGGGATGAGTCTTGGCCTCATGTTCAGGAATGCTCCACCTCGTCCTGCAACACAACTTGCCCCAAGGAGCAGGAAGTGCTGACCTTCTGTGCAGCACGGAGGGGGCTGGAGAGGCTGCTGTGAGGAGCACAGGGCCAGGAAGTCTTATTTCCAGCAGCCCAGTTGAGCACTCCCACAGCTGGTTCCCATCTAGTGACTCCATGGTTGCCTGCTTCTCAAGAACCCCAATGTGCCCTGGATGACCCCCCCCCCCGCACACACACACACACACGTACAAAGGGAGAGCATAATTGAGGGTGGTATGCATGGAACAGGAGAAAGAGCATCTTTATGGCCAACTGAGACCGCTGGTACATTACTCCATGCTATGTATCTGCATTCTAATATATATCAGCTATCACATTCTTTTACTAAATTGGCTTTAACCATTACTATACATCAACTTTTCAACTTTTTGAAAGCCTTTTTAAGAGAAAAAGGAAGAAAGATTTTACCAGTGAAAGACAATAAAATAAATAAATAAATAAATATAAAATAAAAGACAAATACACTAAAAACACCATGGAGCAAAAAAAACCCATGTAAGTTGACGGAGACTAAAAGATGGAAATAAAAACTGCTCTATGAAACAACTCTAGGATAAAACTGGGCAACAGAGTATGCAGCAAGTTAAAAGGCTGGAAAGAATATAATGATCCTCGCCCAGCACCAAACAATCAAGAAGGAAGCTGCCAGGCAGCACTCTCTGGGGAGGGCATTCCATGGCTGAGCCGCCAGGCTGAATCCCAGCTTGCAGGTGGACTCTCAGCAGCTTTCCAAGGTTTTATTTTACTTTCACTTACAGAGTTCCTGCAGGAATTAAACACTGATGTCATGTGCATTAAAAGGATCTGTGTATTCTGAAAAATTTTGTCACTGTAAATTCCTTTCCTGAAAGAAAAATGTGCATGTAAACTAGAGCAGTTTTCTAAGGACCCATGAGTAACACTTCATCAGAGACAATTTAGCTTTCCTGTAACTGTTGACTTGGTTGCCAATGACAAAAATACATCAAGCATCTTTGGGGAAGCCATAGTCATTTTGCAATCAACATTTTCAGTCTTTTTCCAGAATCTACATCTGTAGATTCTGGAAGAAGAAGAAAAACTGTGAAGTGACCATGTACACTGTTCTCACTGTTTTCAAATCTCACTGTTGAAAGATTAAGGTGTTTTCAAAACATGACACTGTCATTGAGACAGAAGTTATTCAGATATATGTGCCAGTGCTTTTCATACAGGACAGAAATCGGAAGAGAGCCACTTTACGATACAGTAGCTTGGATCCAAAGAACCAGGAGTAGAAAGAGAAAGTGCTGTTCCATGGACTATCACAGAAGCATTAGTGGAAGTCCGCTTGCATTGTGGTGCAGCAATGTATCAGGCAGGCACATTACTGCAGACTCACTTTCTCATCAGATTGGGATGGCTCTTTTTCTTACTCTGCCCAGTGCTAGAAAAACTCCCAGCACAGGTCCATGTTTTTCTCTCTCGTACCCACACATTCAGTTCTTCTTTGTCATCTCTGTGCATCACCCATAGGGAATCTGTGCCTGCACAGCGCCTAATTCTCCTGTGCAAAGCCTGCTCCTTCAGCCAAGCGGTCCGCTCAATGAATCTCCACTACCCGCCTCCATTTCGAGGCAAGTTTGCTAGTCACCCACATGGGTGATGCAGAGAGACTGTGAAGAAGAAAGGCAGGTTGCTTGCCTGTAACTGATGTTCTTCGAGTGGCCATCTGTGCAGTCACACAACCCACCCACTGGCCCCATGTCAGTCTCAAAGGCCTCAGGGCCATATCAGGATGGTATGGGTTGGCCATTCACCAGGATAAACCAGGGGAAGGAGGGGAGGGGCTCCCGCCAGAAGGCGCCTAGCTTGGAAATTCTTCCCATCAACAGGCCTCGCGCAGGCACAGAATCCATATGTGTAAGTACACAGATGGCCACTTGAAAAACATCAGTTACAGGTAAGCAAAGTTACTTTCTCAGTAGCTGACTCTCAAGGATCACGTATTCTTCCATGGAGGTCTGATAAAGTCTGAAGCTAAGTACTTTATATTTTCCAGAACAGGTGTTAAACTTTCCTTTTTGAACTAACACTCAGTGACCAAAATTAAGCAAGTATAAGGTAACTTTAATTGTTTTTTTCCTGTTTAATTTGTGTGTGTGTTTTAACCATTTTGTTACCCAGCCTGGGTTTTTGAAAAAGGGCAGGACAGAAACAGAACAAGTCTAAATATCCTATCCAATGCAGTTAGCTCATTTAAATTACAGATGTGGCAATGACAAGATCAGATATGAAAGCAAGCTTAAAGCCTGACCTTAACCATGTTCATATAAGCACAAACAATACTGAGTTCATTGAGATGTATCTCTAGGTGAGTGTACAATATGGATAGGATGGCGAGCTGGGCCTTAATCTATGGAAAAAGAAATTTTGTGGCCCTCTGTCATGAACACCTCTGTCATGTCTCCCCTTCCTTATGTCATGCTGTACTTCCCCCCTAGAAAAGAAAACAAAATCCTGTTATCAAATTCTAAAGGTCAGAATTCATTAAACAAACAAAATTTAAACTAGGCCATTGATTTCATTTCGAACATTTCCATGCTACTGTTCAATTAAAACATTCCCAAAGCGGCTAACAGTATAAAATAAATAATTCCAGACAATAGAGTTGCTCTGTAAAATAGATGGGACCGTCTGCCTCTTCTCTGACTTCGTGCTAATTAAGTAATATAGTTCATTATTATTTCAGTTTCACATATAAGTGGAGCACTGATTTGTCCAAAGCCAACCAGTAAAGGGACTTCATTTGAAGCCTAGTCCATGCTGATGCCAAACAATGACTGTGTTCACACAAAACACTACGCCATTGAGGAACTGTCTTAGCAGACCATGTCTGTCGAGAGAGAGAGAGAGAGAGAGAGAGAGAGAGAGAGAGAGAG
>NW_025336087.1:48875163-48944350 GCF_004798865.1 Varanus komodoensis
AGAGAGAGAGAGAGAGAGAGAGAGAGAGAGAGAGAGAGAGATTCCCGTGGGGTGGTTTATTAGCCACCTTGGGTGATAAGGACAGCCTGGGCTTGAAGTATCCTGTGAACCTGCCCAATCTGTTCACTGGATCAGTATCTATTCATTCTATCTTTCCATGCAGAGAGAGCCTTTCGTAATCAGCAATGTCGAATTTATTAATCTAAGTATGGATTTAGCACTTTGCATTTAAACCTGCCATCTGTATGTGCCTTTACCTGGCAGGAAGTTCCAAGTTACTCTATAGAGCTGACTTTATAGGCCTGCATAGGAATCCCGTAACTGACTCCGAAAACCACCAGTTACAATAACAAAAATGTTTATGACTCAAATTGTTGAGGAATCGCGTTAGTAATATTTGGCATCCATTAATGTGTCACATGAGGCAATTCCTGTTTTCGTAAGTCAGAAAAATAAGTGTCTGGCAATGACATCCTGAACAGAGTGTGTGACAGATAATGTTCTTCCTGTAGCTGACTCAAGCCTTTATATTCTTGCTTCTCTGAAAGCAAAACTTGTAATTTGCTCATTTGTCAACTCTCCATACAGAAAGCAAACAGCAGCTGTAATGACAAAAGCTGCTTCAGTTTTCTGAATTTTTCTTTTTTTTTTTCTGAGACTTCTAACCAATCAGGTAAGTCTTTAAAAGAATTTTATTCCAATATACTTTGTAAAATTATAACTCAGTTGCATTCCATTTAGGGCAATATGCTGATGTTGAAATATTGTCAGTGATCATATCAGAAGGTATGATAATTGGAAGATCAATCTTTGATGAGAAATCATTTTGTCAATTGGTCTCAGGGATTCTGATTCTAGCTTGTATTGATTTTTCTCACATTCTGCTTCCAGTTTGGCTCTAAAACTCCACTACTTATATTCTCATGCAAGTTCTTGGATTTCTCAAGGTTATGTAAATCTACTATTTTTGGTGCAGCAAGCAGAACGGCTTACAGAACAAGGCAAAACATAATGAAGCAGAAAGTTAATTAGCTGCAGAATACAGATTTCCACCACCCACTATTTGGTATTTATCTGAAGGAAACATGGCATCTTTGGTTTAATATTTTACACTGAACTGATTTATTTATCTCTGTGTAAATGTATTAAAACTATTAACCATTCTCCAACACAGTAGTTAGTTACAGCTTACATTTTTAAAGATAGCATTTAGTCTGGTAGATTATAATTGGTGGGATAACTGTAATTTCTTATATCCAAGTCAACAAAATAACTGTTCTTTTCTTGTTGGATCCATAAAATAAAATTGTCTGAATCAGCCTCAGTTCAGACTATAAATACCAATCATTGCCATAAAATCAGATGATCTTTGAGAAAAAAAATGTATTATGTAATGTAATATAATGTGATGATGATGATAATGATGATGATGTACTCTTGGTTATTTAAAGCAGTATACATATATCTGTGCCTAAACCTTTTATTTATTTTATTTATAAAGAAATTTCACTTTGAGTTTTACACCACAAATGAAAACTATTTTCTATTTAATCAGTTTAGGGTCACAAACTATTAATTGCATGATGCTGGCTCTTAGTAATATCAGATCAGCAGAAAAAAAGTCAAATCAATATACATAAAAAACAGACAACATGTCTCACATTTTTACCCCAGTCGATGCTTCTTTGACCATCTAACTGTGACCTTGTTTTCTATACTGTCAGCCACAACGCTTACAAGTCGACATGGGCATTCAATTGAAGTATGATTTTCTGCTTTGAGTGTCTGAAAAAAAAACATTTACAGAAAGCCCTTATTCTTCGATCCATCAATTCTGGGCAAGGTAGAATTGATGCTAAGTCCAGCACAGATTGCACCCAAGGCTGCGTGAGTGGGACATGTACTCTGTGGTACTGATACCTTTGTGCTAACAGCATGCCACCGCCAGTGGAACAACATCCATGGGAAAAGTTGGCGCTGGGATGTTATGAGGAATGTTACATCCGCAAAAGCGATGCCATTTGTAAAACAGTCCTTTGGGAGTCCAGGATGAGCCCCAAAGGATGACTGCTCCCTCACCTTCTCCCTCTCTACCTCTGCAGCCAAGGTTGTAACAGAGCCAGCTGATGTGCTCAGCTCTCCTGTATCAAAATGCATGCCAGGGGTGGCATCTTTCTGTCCACCTCTCATCTGAACGTAGGGGAACGCAAGTAGGCACCTGGACCACTGCTGAAAGGCTGCATGGCCCAAACAGCCAATGGTCAGCACAAAGGGGAAAGGACAGGGCTCTGACAGTTTTCAGCATCTTTGCAAAGACCTTAATGAAGGCTATCAATACACATCAGCTTCCCTTGAATGGTGGTTCTTTGAATCGCAGCTCTGCTGCTACAGCTGGGGCTGCAAGGAAAAGGCACCTTGAACAGGGAGGAGTCGTCCATCCCTCCAGTGGACTCCTCATCATTTTCTACTCCCCACCAGCTCCTGATCATGGTTCATCCCTTTGCAGCCCCTCTCCCTGTGCAATCCATGGTCTCCTATGACCATGGATTGCACTGGGCATCTCCGGACTGTTCCAGGGGTCTACAGCCCCATGTTTAGTGCTCTGTGGACACCACTGGGCAAGGGAAGAGGAAGCTTGGTATGTATGGAGGCCATGAATCTTTCTGGCTAGGTGGTTGTAGAGTTGATCTGGAATGTATAGGTGCTATCCTTCTGCCTTCTCCGCACCTTTGGTACTACTCAAAATCTTTACTGCTTATAGGACAAGTCAGTTTTGCCTTGTGGTCATTACCTTAACATTGCCTGTCCCAATCTGGTACCATCCAGATGTCGTAGACTGCAAGTCACTTCAGTTCCTGCTAGCTTGGTCATGGTTAAGAATGATGAGACCTGTAGCTGAAAACATCTGGAGAGTACAGGAAGGCTGATTAACAGCTCTGTGTGGCAAGACTTAAGCCAACATATCCTGATAGCTATTGCAGTGCTGTTTCCTATTGAGGCAATTGGTAACCACCATGAATTACAAAGAGAAATATCTTTCAGCAAACTTCACCATGTGCTGATCTTATTATGGCAAAGGGTCCCATGAGAATCAAGTCTGCAAGAACTCTGAAAGGGTGAAGATTGCTGTGCTTTGAATGAGAACTATGTTCAAACATTATGGGAATGGGGAGATTGAGTCCTAGAAACTACATGATACTGTGTAGTTCAAATGTACTTCTATTTGTGCTACTCCTGTTAGCCTAGTACAATCAACGTTTAGTCATAAGCAAGTACCTTGGTTTTTGTGGTCTTTACACCTAATATGGATACACAGGACTGCAGTGTGTAGCATGACAATTATATCCTCAGCCCTCATTTCTATCATAGCACTATATGTATCCATGATAAACTGGTAAGAGCTCTGTAGAATTCTTCTCTGACACTGTATTGTGATGGACCCATAAGGTAGGACATCACGGGGATGGAGAGATACAGGCCCTAATTTATTTATTTATTTATTTATATCCTGCCTTTTTCCTACAAAGGACTCAAGGCAGCTAACATCATTCTCCTCCTCCATCTTATCCCCACAACAACAACCCTGTGAGGTAGGTTGGGCTGAGATTCTGTGACTGGTAAGAAAGAAAGACCATCCTGAAGATCATGTTCTGGGTTTGGATTATTTGACAATGAGGGCTGGCATACTTCCTATGGCAGGTTTTTGTGTCATGTGAACAAGGTTTTTCTCTCTCAAAATTTTTGCCACCTCACACTGTTCCTACTCTCCTTTTTTCTTTGTAAATCCTAAAAAATAAAGAGGGGAAATATTTATTATTTATATTGTGATTTATATCCTGCCTTTTTCCTACAAAGGGCTCAAGGCAGCTTACATTATCTCTCCTCCTCCATCTTATCCCCACAACAACCCTGTGAGGTAGGTTGGGCTGAGAGTCTGTGACTGGCCCAAAGTCACCCAGTTGGCTGCATGGCTGAGCAGGGACTCGAACCCAGATCTTCTGAGTCCCAGTCCCACGACACCACACTGGTTTACCACACTAATTGCTCCTTTTGCTCCTTTAAAATTCCCTTTTCCAGTGTAAAATTACAACTTTAAGACTGTTAATTAAATCTTGCCGCTGTTCCATCTTTTGGGACTACTTAGATATCTCCAGTGATGTATTCTTCAGCAAAGCAAGAAAGAGGATATCTCCTCTTCCTCCTCTTCTTCGCTCTGTCCTGGTACTGGAGCCCTTAGCAGGAGCTGGATGAGGTGGGCTTGGTGGGAACCCAACACCTTTCTTGGGTTTACTGGCTGCCATGGTTAAACACTCCCTAGACTCCAAACATTCCTGAATGGGCAACTCCTCCTCACAGATGTCAAGCAATCATTGAACACTATGTAGCACTACAGACTAGCAAAAACTAAAACAAGAAATGCAAATAGAGATAGGTAAGAAAGAGAAAGGGTAAGTAGCTTACATCACCATCTTGGCTGGAGGTACTAAAATAGCCTGTGGAGAACCACATGTTAAAACACCACCCAGATAGAAAACTACACAGTGGGTAAAGGTCTGTGCTGGGACCTTTCTTCCTGTTGTACTATGTTTCTATTTGTGGGGAGCTTTGTTTTTTAACATTCAAAAGGAACATTCTTTCCCACTGGTTCAAAGTGGTACATTTTATTGTACCAACTCCTGGAAATTGCCTTTAAAATGTGTTAAAGACAGATTTAGTTGTGAAAAGTGAGCTGCCCAGAGAGCATTTCAGGCTATGGGATGGCATGCAATCACTCAATTAATCAATAAAATTAAGTAATGGTTGGGAAGTATCTAGGAAGTGAATGTAGATTTTGCTACTGCTGTCAAGAACTGAAGAAGAGTGAAGCTCTGCTGAATCAGCATAAGGGTCTGTTTGGCTCAGCATTCAGTTTCAACTGTGCCAAACTAGATGCCCATGAGAAAAACCTGAGCAGAACTCTAGCAGGAGAACTCCCACCTGCTCGTGTTTCCAAGGGCCTGGTGTTGAGAGACATAAAGCTGGGGCTGCGGCTGACAGTTTATTTATTTATTTTATTTATTAAAACATTTTTATGCCGCCCCATTCGCCGAAGCCTCGGGGCGGCTCACATCACTAAGTTAAAATAATTATAATATAAATTAAAAATATAAATATTAAATTAAAATACAACAATACAGTATAAAATAAGCCGCCCTGGCCAGATAAAACCAATAATGTTAACAGTTAAAATGCCGCTTGAATAAAAAGGTCTTCGCCTGGCGCCGAAAAACAAATAACGACAGCGCCAGGCGGACCTCTCTGGGGAGCGCGTTCCATAACTTAGGCGCCACCGCGGAGAAAGCCCTCCTCCGAGTACCCACCCTCCTAATTTCTTTCACGGAGGGTTCCCGGAGAAGGGCCTCCCCCGCCGATCTCAAGGGGCGGCTGGGCATATATGGATGCAAGCGCTCCTTCAGTTATCTATCATTACTAGCATTCATTTTTCTTATTGATTTATTAATTAATGTTTCTATATTGCCTTATCTTCTAAACAGCGGTTAAAACAATGCAACCTTAAACCAAGATAAACAAGAACATTAAGCACAGTAAAAACATTAAAAGGACACATTTTAAAAAGCCTAAAGAAAAAAGCCACACTTGAAGGTGAAGGGTAGGATGCCTGATTGCACTTCTCGAGGCCTGCATGCCATAGTCCCAGGGCAACGCAAGAGAAAAACCCTCTTCGCTTCTTAGCCTTATACACCAAAAATTGTAGTGCCATGGCTGCTGGAGCATACGTGGAGGTGGGGGGCATCCTTTTGTCTAAACTTGCACAGGATTGCACTTCATATCACTCCTCTACCCTCCATATGCCACATGTACTTCTCTGCATGGTCATTATGACCAAATCTGGAAAGATGCCCCAGCTCAACGCTAAACTGCTCATGTAGCAGAGCCAAAGGGGTAGTAATTAGTTTAGCGGCATTGGCATGTGGGGGGCATTCTTGGCCACTAGCCTTTATTATGGGACTTGCCTTACCAGGGGTCAGTCTGCTAGTTGGGATGCAGGGAAGCACCAAGCCCACCCTTTCCACAGACCGTTGGAGGCTGGGGGTGGAGCGACGTGGAGAGAAGTACAAACAAGCGAGTGTCCTCTGGGGAAAAAACCCTGCCATGCCAAACCAAGGATGACTCCAAGGTACCACCAAGTACTGGGCTTGGCCATACCAGTCCAATGCAGCAAAGATGGAATTGCAGAGATCCAGTCCTCCCCCATAAAGGTGCAGCCCTACACAGGGAGAAAAAGGGGGCTGACCCTAAAACTGACCGTGCACGCCCAGTGCTCCTTGGAGGATGCTCGGAGTTGTACAACTTTTTTCTGCCTAAACCTGCACCTTAACTAATGCATGACTTGGACTGACTTTCTGTATGCCAAAAGAGAGCCAGTGCACTGTAGTGGTTAAGAGTTGGGCTGGGCCTTTGCAAGGTCCTGGTTCCAGTCTCCACTCAGCCATGGAACTCATGGGGGGACTTCGGGCCAGTCACAGACTCCTGGCCTAACCCACCTCAAAGAATAAAATGGAGTGGAGGGGGGTTATAAATGCAATTTAATAGTAATATGACCTAAAAAGCAAAGGAAGTAGCATGAGTGAGAAGGGGAGGCAGTGCTGGAAGAACAGCTGGGGAAGTTAAAAATCCGTTTTGTAAAATGGGCCTAGTTTTTTACTGCAGCTTGTGGAAAAAAGGAAAGTGTAAGTGAAGCCGGCCCAGGTTCCAGCATCCAGCCAAGTCAGTGGCTTGTGTGCGGTATCAGCCCCTCTGAAGTCCCACTCTTTTCAGTTCGTTTGAAGTAGGGCTAACATTGGGGACAACCCCATAGAGGGCTCTGACCCCCGAAAGCGGGCCCTGCAGAGCTGAGCCCCGTTAGTTGGAAGCAAGTGTCTAGAATACTGACTTCCGAGCAAACACGCCTCCAGCAGCCGGCTCTTTATTGTAACTAGAAAGGTGTTGTCTGCAGCCGGCAAATGATATGCTTATACTTTGGTAGTAGATGCATAATGCATTTTCCCTGCGGCATCGATTGCAGGCGACGGACCTGAGAGGACGAGAAGCGAAAACAGGAGGAGGCGTGCGTTGCAGAGGCTGATTGATAGCAGGTCAACCGCATCAGCTATGCCTGACCTTTGCTCAAAAAGAGAGCGAGGGGCCCAAACACTTGGTGTCAGTTGTGCTTTCCCCAAGAGAATTCCGAGGGGGGGGGGTGACTCTCACGCCTGCAAACAGTTGCTGCAGGTTGTTGCATTGTTGCAACTCCATGCAAAACCAGTATGATCGAGGCGCCCGAGCATCAAGAGGAAGGAGTGTGTGCTTGCACCCCTACGAGTATCTCCTGCTACTTTCAACCCTCTTTAGGAGGTGGAAATCGCTCTAACTCTGCAATCCTGTGCCTGAACCGTAGCCCCGCTCAACGCGGAGACGAGCTACACAGAGCAGCCGGGCAAAACGCACTCCAGCCTCGCCTCGCTTGCAGGCGAGCAGCGCCGAAGCCGCAGCCTGCCAGGCGCGAGCGTCCAGCCAAGTCCTGCAGGGAGCGGGCGCGCAGCCTCCACGGCCGCCGCCTCCCTCCCTTCCTCTCCAGCAGCCATTCCAGAAGACGGGGCGGCCCTTGCGGGAAGCCCCTCCTCGCCGTGAGGGTGAGGCCGCGGAGGAAGGGGGCGCAGCGGCGGCCGGGGGCTGGGGAGGCGGGAGAGGAGCGGCGGCAGGAGGCGCTCGCGGGCGACTGGGCGGAGCCGCGCTGCGTCGGACAGGGCGGGAGGGACACGGGGGCGGTCGATGCCATTTGTGTAAAGGCAGAGGTCGGGGCACGCCGGGTGCATTGGGTGTGCGCGAAGGGAGAGCACCATGCCTCCGCCCTGAGCGCGCCTCCCCGCCCTCCTCCTCCGCCGCCTCCGCTCCGCCGCCTCCGCCGCCAGCCCGGGAGGCCAGGGTGAGTGCCGTCTCGGTTCTGCGCGGCGCCCGGGCTCAGCCGGCGGCCCCTCGCGCGTCGCCCTCCTCGCGAGCGTTGCCGGGCTCGCCCGCCGCCTTTCCCGCTCCGGCTTCTTTCCTCCCCCTCCCAGGCGCTCTGCCTTGCTTTCTCTTCTGCTTCGGCTTTGTGTTCTCTCCCTGCCTGCCTCGCCCCTCGCCGTGCATTCCTGCCGTTCTTGTTCCTGCTCTCCTCTCTCTGCTCATCTGTGCATCACCCAAGATTTCGTGAAAGCCGGCAAATCTACCAGCCACCCTGCAGTGGCTCACGAGCAGGAGTAAGAAAATCAGACCAAACCCAGCGCCCCAAATCCTTCTTCCTGCACTGGAAGAGTTGAAGCGACCAGCCTCCCTCGCCCTCACCCCGACCGTGAGTACAGCCGAACCCCGGGTAAGTGTGTGTCCTTGTCGCCCGGCGCCGTTTCGGAGCCTTAAGCGTCACTGACCATCGCCCCGCTGGCATTGTAATCCCGATCCTGCAAGTACTTCCGAAACGGTGCTTGGCTGTTGCTTTCTCTCCTGCTTTCTCCTCTTAGCTCATTTTCTGCTGCTGCTCCCGCTTGATTGGTTTCGTCCTGCCTGCCGGCTCTAAAGCACCTTGTTCATATCCTCCGCTACTTGACGGTTCTGCCCAGTTCATCGATGTGTAGTTCTCAGTGTTTTAGGAGGCATGGAGAGGTGAAAGGACAAACTCGGACCGCAGTCTGCTCCCGCAGACTTTCTCTTAACTATCACAAGCACTTAGCCTTAAGAAAGTGCCTCCGCCCAGTTCGGGGTCCCGTATTCTTCTGCAGCTGGGTGAGCATGCCACATCTGCTGCCCTGCCCGATTAGAGATGCCCCTTCCTGTGATCTGGTAAGGCAGTAAAGTAACACAGTTTAGGCCAGGGTTCTGCAACCTGGTACCTTGCAGATGTCAGGGACCACAGTGCCCATCTTTCCCAGCCAGCAGCATCATACACCATGCTGGCTGGGAGGCATGTGCAGCAGTCAGGCATATCAGGACACTCGGTTGGAGATGTTTGCTTTAGCCTTTTCCACTCCACTTAGTATGCAAGAAGGAAGCAGCCCTCAAATTACCTTGGCAGACCAGAGCAGTTGGGAACAGAGGAGGCTGCTGCATATGGCCCTGTCTATAGGTCCATTTTTCTCTGTGCACCTGGGCTGGGGCACCTGTGGCCATCCAGATGTTGGGATACAGCCTCGCTCAGCTGTTACCATGGGGCATACTGACTGGAGCTGATTGGAGTTGAGAGACCCAATGCATTTCTGCCTTTAGTCTGCAACGGGGGAATGAGTTTTCCTCTGGATGGGACTGCTATTCCTATCTTTTGCAAGTAAAGCATGCCTACAGTTCATTCCTTGCTGTAGCTGGTAGTGCTGTAGGAACAAAGGGCAACCAGCACCACCTTCGTTAAGCAATGGCTGTGCTACGAAGTAGCAGTCTCTTGCCAGCCACCTGGCACATACTGTCCCCTATTCCTGCTTGTGCTTGAGGCTTGCAGACCAAATTGGGAACTGACCTCCCAAGATGAGAATTTGGCTGAGTGATCCGAATTCTCCCTGCTTCTCTGATTATATGTAAGCACAGGATGAATTGTATTAAAGAAAAATGCACATGGGTACATTTATGTGACACTTAACGTGAATTATAGTGATACATCTAGAGCCCCTAATTTTGTATTATTAACCATAACATCCTTTATTAATTATCTGACCCAAGGTTGTGCTTGCTTCTGCCATAAGTGGATTCGTTTGAAAACTTAATCGGACATTTTCACTTTGTGAATTCTTAATAAGAAAACTGCATTGTAATGTTTTTGGGACTACTTTACAAAAATGATTGTATTAAATAAAAGGGAAATTTACTGCACACTTTTTCAAGTATTTCCCAGCACAGCACACTCAAAAGGATGCATGAGGATTAAAAACTTAGCCAGTTTATCCAGTCTTGCTCAATTTGCTATCATATTGGCAGCAGGGATGTAGAAGTTAGTTTTTACGGAGTTAACACAATATGCATTGTAAAATGCTTAAATTAAACAAACCACTGTAGAGCATATCTGTGGGGGAAACTGGCAAACTCATAATAAAGACTGCAGGCTACGGCTTGTTCTAAAGCAGTTAAAGCAAATAATTCATTGCAACCAGCCTTTACTAAGAATGTTCAGATGACCTTTTTCCTTTGAATTATGAAATGATTTGCACTCAGTCTGCAGTGTCATCATCATGGAATTTATCGTTACTGGGTTTGCCTAGGACTACCATGCTTCATCACAGCTTACTTAAGGCACTCCTGATTCTTTCAAAAATGCATTCATTTTTAAGGTAAATACTGAAAACTGCAGATAGCTGGTACTGTCAGAAGAAACGTTCTCCCTTCTCTCTTGGACTGGATGGAATTTCATTGTGATTAAATCAGCTCAGAGTACAATCCTTTGTCTCATAGATACTGGCTGACCTTGCATAGGAAAAGTCCTAGTCTCCCCTGTGACTTTGTAAAATTCTTCTGAGTTACAGCAGAAACACTGTCTTTAGAGGACCCTCACTCCACCATTGCAGGTGGCACCTCTTCCTCATGAGCCTAGACTGAAGAAGTTGCCCACCTATGTCCTTTGCGGGGTAGAGTGAATGCAGAGGCAATCCTTTCCGGACCTCTCCTTTATGCAGTTGGATGCACATAACCACCTCTGTTCAGAGGGCTACAGGCAGTCATGTTGAATGGCATTTTAAGAGTCATTTTTACCCAGGAGATAGCTTTGATCTTATTATATACTCGAATGCCAGAGTGCTTTCAGCAGGCAAGACTTCTGCGGTTGTTTGAAAGTACAGTGGGGACCTTCTCCCACTTGCTTGTGGAACTTGCTACATGGTCAGTGCAAGTGGGTGTGGTTCTGTGGGATTGGGTTCTCCAATTGGGGTTTTTTTTCAATGCAAACACAGACCCAGTATGGTATCTATGGATCGCAGCTTATGGCAAATTTTGGACTTGTGTATATTGGCTTATCTGTTTTCAAAGCAGCAGCTCATGGACTTTAGCCTGTAGCTCAGTGATAAAGCATATGCTTTCCAAGCTCAGTTGGTTGAAAACGTGCCTGCCTGAAATCCCGGACAGCCACTGTCAGTCACTGTGCACAGTACTTGGCTGGATGGACCAATGGTCTGAGACTGTCCAGCAGCTTCCAATATTTCTGCATACATACAAGGAGCCTCTGGTAAACTCTCCTGCCTCTGTGTGTTTGAAAGGGAGAAGTAATGGACTTAGATCCTAATTAGGTACCCACAAATAAGGGTCTCCTTCCATTCAAAGATAAGATCCTACAGCAAACAATTCCTCTCTCTCCCCCCACAGCTCCCCCCACTGTTTTGGTGGCCTCCCAGTTCTCTGGATCAGGTTTGCAGGGAGCACAGGGGGTGCAAGGTGAAGGGAATGGATCCAAGTAACCCCCTCCATACTGACAGGTGCTCCACTTGGGACTTGCCCACTTGTTGAAGGAAATACAGGATTCCAGCAGTGGTTTATATATACTTTTCCCAACTGACACCTTCAGTATATTTTATGTTTGCATATCTGTGCTCAAGAATAAAGGTCTTTTTGAGAGTTTATTTATTTATTTATTTATTTATTTATTTATTAAAACATTTCTATGCCGCCCCATTCGCCAAAGCCTCGGGGCGGCTTACAACAATAAGTAGCCCTCAAAGTTTGGACACATCTATCATATTTATATTAACATACTTGATAAGGTTTTGTTGTGATTATTGTGGTTCACCACATCACCTGTTCGATAGTTACTTAAGGCATGAGTGTTAATAGATAGTAATTCCTGTGCTTCCTTCCATATACTACCTGAGAGGTAGCCATGTGCTGGTAAGGGCAAAAGAATCATTTTTGGCTAGTCTTTGCAAGTACTGTGTACGTTGCAGTTCAGATGGCTGAATGCAACATTTCTTACAAAGTAGTGAAAAAGAGCCATGAGGAAGAATGCACAACTGATCATCTTTAATTAATTACACCACTTGTACTGAATACAATAGAGCACAAGAGAGCCAAGCCTGTATTGTTGCAGTGCTTTAAGGACACAGGCTGTATGCTATTTAACTCCTTCATGGCTTTATAATTCCAAAATGCTTTGATGATTTACCTGGTACAGAAATGAGAGTAGCCTTTGCTCAGGTGCAGTTAAACATTCCCCCTTGGCAGGCTGAGAAGTTCATCCCTAAGAAGAGCAGAGTTTGCTTTTATAAGTTTTTCGTGCTGGCACAGAAAGATGGGAACTATTGTCCAAACCATCTTGAGGGTACTCAGTTGGAGATAGCTATTCTATACAGCATCCTTCCCCAACCTGGTGTCCTTCAGAGGCATTTGGACTGCAGCTCACAGAATTCCCATCCAGCAGGGCCATTGTCTGGGAATTCTGTGTGTTGCAGTCCAAATGCATCTGGAACACTGCTATATGAGTATACTGAATATAAACATACGGTTGATCTTAATGTATATGTAACCCTTAACAACAGCTGCAGTAATTGTTTTAGCCCCTCAGATGTATGCAAGGGCTGTGCGGACAAATGTAAGACAGCATCAGTATAGTTTTCTTCCTGGACTTCCAGTGGTTGATGTATTGTGTTCTGCTAATAGTCAATGATGATGATTTGGTCAAAACGGCTAATTGCTATATTACAGTAACATTGATCGACTGTATTGAATATGAGTGGGTCCTTCTAATTATTTTTGATGCCTTGTGAGATTCAAGTCTCAGCTGACTCTGTGGACAAATTCCAGTCCTCTTCTGCTAATAACATGACGTAACATTTACTTAAGAGGTTCATTATGTTTGAGCCTCCTTGTATTGTATGAGGAATAATTTATGGATAGTAAACCTAACTGAGCAAACCTTCTGTTATCTTAACAGGCTACTGCCTCGTGTTTTTGACTAGATTTGTATGACATGCCAACCCACCATGAGCAGCCAGCCAAGAGTTTTTGCGACATCTAAACTTGGCAAGTTCTCCTCAGGGAGGCTTAATTTTCACTCTGAGAACCCATGGCTTGTTATAGGGTTGTCCATTTAACGGGAGCTTATAGAGTTGCTTGAACCCTGGAGACCAGTTTCTTTCTTTCATTCATTCATTCATTCATTCATTCATTCAATGTGTATAAAAGCTCTATTAGCATAATGCTCTATGAGTGGCCTATTTTATAGTGGATTTGTTGAGATTAGTACAGAGCTGCTTGGCATGAGTGGCCAAAAAGCCCATCAGGCTTCATGATCTCGTGAGTGCTGCCTCCAGCCTCTTTTGCTGGTGACTACTCCTTCGCTAAGGTCCAAACCACATCTTGGAAGGACTATTGCCCATTCACCAACTCCCCATTCCCCCCACCCAAAAAATGTGCCTCAAGATAGCACAAGTAGGGTTGTAATTGGAGGGTCATTATTTCGCAAGTGCAAAAAAGAACAGATTCCACAATCTCATATAGGTAGTCTTGCCTGGGCAATGTCCTTGCATGTTTAACTGGTAAAGGGAATACAGGAAATGAGTAGGGAATATATAAGGAAACTGACAAAATGAGGCTCGCTGCCTATTTGAATACAGATGTGAAGGACTGGAGGGTAATAGTAAAAGAAAGGTGGGATGCAGTAGTGCAATTTTGAAAAATGGAAAATGGGACAAGGCAGAGCAGCATTTTCCCCTAGGAAAGCCTCTTGCTTTCAATTGATGTACTGACACACCTTAGTGTCTACCTTTTTTGCATTTTCCCAAGTCTCTGACTAGTCCAAAAATAGAAGCTACTAACTTTGCCCCTTTTGTGGCTCCTTTTCGGAGCAGCTCCTGTGGAACTGTATTTCAGTGGTTGTATGTAAATGTCCTTAAAAATATTTTTTAAAAACCTGAGAAGGCAACTGCATGGGACAGTGTGAATAGTGTCTTATTGGGAACAGGCGAAGGTAAAAACTGCTGATATGGTAACCTAATTCACTGGTTTTCAATCTTTCTGCAGCTGAGAATTGAAAAAATGGGAAAACTGCCTCGGGGACCACTGAGGCAGAAACAAAAAGCACCATACACATAATACAGTAATTTGTGTATCAGTTTCCAAACACAATACCAAATAATAATAATAATAATAATAATAATAATGAAATTCTCCAAAACAACCAGAAATTGAACAACAAAAACTGCCAACAGAAGAACAAAATACCAAAACCAGGGCAGCGTGGTTCCCAACCAGCTCTCACCGAGCCATCTCTCCCCTCCCTGCCCCCCATGGCACCGGTGCACCCCCTCAAACGTGAAGCCAACCAAGGAAGAGGTGGTGGAGCACAGTGAGCCCCCATGCCACTCTGCAGCAAGCGGAATGCAGCCCCCCCCCCCCGACCAACAGGAAATCTGCCATGGACTGGCACTGGTCCGTGGACCGCTGGTTGAAAACCATTGGCCTAATTTTCTCCATCCTGTACAGCTACCCTTTAAAGGCTTCTTTTTAAAAATGTCAGGGATATTTGTTTGAATTTACAGGCTAGGAAGTGAAGGAGGAATTTGCTCAAATTTCAGGACTGCCATGTACAGGGGAGGGAAAATTGCACACCTTCTGTAACCCCTTTAACAAGGAGCTGTGAAAAGGGTCCAGTATTTCCCTATTCCAAGCTTGCTGGAGAATCAGGGAAGTGTTGGATGGGAAGAGAACATGGACACGTGTGGGTTCAACATTAAAAGTTGAATAGATTACATTGCAGTGTGGGTGATCTTGAATTCCCCCCTCTCCCATGCACTAATTAATCTTGCATTTTTCTGCTTCAGGACTTCCTGAAGTCCTTACTATAATTTTTCCCTGGTATTTGTTAAATATGCACAAATTTGCCTACATGTCACATCTTGTCAATTTGCTTGTATATGAAATACACCGTTTAGGCACCCCTCTTAAGTGGTGCAACATACAAGGACGTTAACCAAGCAATGCTATATGGGAAGTGGGAAGCAATGGGAAGATAAGCCAGGGAAAGCCCATTTGTCTGTTCAGAGTGCATTGGGTTGCTCAGACAATACCCAGCCGACCATGGCTTATTCACAGGATGGTCTTTGCATGTCTAGTGAACTTGCCCAGTATCTGGATGTATAGTGTTGCGCTTCTCTGATTCTAAGAAAGGCTTAATCATTTTATATTCTACAGTTATTTTATAAATAAATGCTCATAGATTATATTTTAAGCATTTATTAATACCAAGGAAGTGCATTGAAGACAACTATAGAAAACATTGATACCATGCTATCGGTTAACATAGGTTATGATAGGAAGTAAAAACAAGAAAAAAGTTGGTGTGTAATATTTTTGTCAGCTGAAATTGCTTTCTCCAGGAGCAGTTCCACCACATACCTTCTGTTTAGTTTCATAGTTTGATTGTTGCCGTGGCATTGGCGATTGCTTACTAGAATCAGTTTTGCTACTGCTCTGTTTTAGTTCCCCTTTTTATATTTATTCATATCTTATACTCTTTTGTTCTTATTTGTGCAAATTTTACTTGTAAAATTTTTCCAGCATGTCCTTTGTGGTTTTGATCAGTTTGGTACATGGACCTCAAGGAAAAAGAATAATGTTGTATTTTTCCCAAGCCAAGCTTCTTGTCAGTAATAGGCCAAAATCAAACTTCGGTACCAAGAGCCATTTTAGCTATGCTTATTATAAGCAATGCATTAAAATTGCCTAAATATACATCCACATTTACATGAATCCATACTTTAAAACATTTATATACTTAACAGGACTGCAGAGCAGTGTACAATCAATTATATTACCAAGCAATAATACAGTGATTAAAATAATTAACAGTGAAAAGTTTACAGCAAATTAAAATGTTTGAGTGAAAAAGAATGTTTTGTCTGCTGTTGAGAAGAGTGCAGTGTAGGGACTAGGCAGTGGGGCAGGAGTGGGGGGCATCCTGTGACTAAGATTCTGCTGCCAAAAAAAGCCCTTTCTTTTATTACATAACATATTGCAGATAAAAAAGGCACCTGAAGAAAGACTGCAGCAGAACATATCAATACATTTGGACACATCAAATGCAAGACGTATTTCCTGAGTCTGTTGGGAATATGCTTTAGGGGTAGAAGCTTGTATCTCTAAATATAGTAATTTGTTCTGAAAAGAGGAAAAGTGAATGCCAGGTAACCTAAGCAGCTACTATAGGCAGAGTTGCGGGTACACAAATAGTTTTGCCCAAGCATTCAGTATTTTAATGGATAAAGTTCAGTAAGTGTAGGAGATGCAGAGCTTCCAATGCACTCGGTCGTCATACTGAGCCATTGACTGGATTTGGGCATCATGGCAACTCTTTAGAGGCAATTAGCCATGGATGCTGTCTGAATGCAGACCATTTTCTGCAGGTTGGCTTGGTTTGGGGCAACAAGACAGGCTGAGAAAACACGGCTTGTTAGTCTACACAGTGGGTTGCTGTGTCAGCTGAACCCAGCAGACTGTTCCCATAATGGGTTGCAGGCAGTGCAACCACTTGACAAGAGTGTCAACCCCCCCCCCCACCCCAGCTGCTCTTTGCCATCGCCCCACATTGCTGACTGTGTGACACATGGGAAGTGACTGTAGCTGTTTTGCCACTTTTTTGTTTTCTTTGTTTTGGGGCAACACAAACGGCGTCGTAACTTTTTAGTGGTCCCCCTTTTATGGTCTTTTATGCACATTTACAGCTGTCAAAATATATGTAGTTTTGCTATCAGTTACAGCTGGGAAATGATACCAGAATAATAAGATGAGACTGCATAAAGATCAAAATGAACATTTGTCAGCTGTCAGTCACCAAAACAGATGAGAAAGAAACAGTGAAGTTAAGTGCACTGAAAGGAGCTGGCCTGTAGGGCTTTTCCCTAGCAAAGGAACCCTCTGGGTTTAACACTTCTTGGTGCCGTCCACCTTTGGGATGCTTCCCATGTCTTCAGTTAGTCCAGAAAGGGGAGATGTAAAGGTCATCCCTTTTTTGTGACTCCTTTTTATATCTGTTACTGGCAGTTGTCAAAAACACCCTGAGAAGGCAGCTGGTCTGATTCACTCCAACCTATTCTGGAACATCTAAGGGTTTGTTTTAAGTGCCTGCAAATTTTGCAGTTTTTTGTTTGTTTTTGACAGGCAACTATATGTGGATTTCATTGTTGGTAGTGAGTGAAGAGAAACTGCATGGCCAGAAAGTAAGTGGAAGGAGAATACATCACAAACTTCTCTTCCATTTATTGCCTAGCAATGAAGTTTACTTATTTTCCTGTCAAAAAATGTACAAATCTTTTTTGGTAACCATATATTAAGTTAAAATATAAGCAACATTTTGGAAGGATATGTCTGTTATTGCTTAATATTCATTTCCTTGTGATCTCATCATTTTCTATTTTTGTATTCTTTTGAAAGAAGAAACCAATTTTGAACATCTCATACCCTTAGCATCAACATTAGAATATCAGAAGGAAGAGCAAATAATCTAGCTACAAAAAATCTTTTGTTGCTGTTTCAAATTAGAGGACATTTAGCCCTGTAGTATCTTTTCTGAGGCTCCGTAAGAGCTCTGGCATCTGTACTGAAATGTCCAAAAATTATTTTAGCATATGCCTGTTCTAGAGTGTTTTGCTTTTAGCAATTAATGTACTTGGAAATGCCTGTGCAAGCTGTACGCTTTATGAAAAGTCCTAATGCCTGTTCTTGCTCAGATAACTGATAATTCCATCATTTGTGTCAGGCTTGTTTCCAGCTTAGAACAAAGGAAAAGGGCTAAGTAGCCCATGTACTTGGTTATACAGAGCTCTATCTTGACTTATGTGACATGACACAGGGAACGGGTGCAAGGAACATGTGCTCCCTTTTCATGTTTGTTTCTGTATTGTCTCCATTGAGACATAGTGATCTTATCACTCTGAAACAGTTTTATCAGTCTTTGCAGCTTTTGAATTCAAAACAAAATTCTTCCTATGTTCCCACATGATATTTCAGTTAGTTTTTAGGTTTCCTTGATTTTTATTCTGGATTCATGACCTGCTTTAGACCCTTCAGCTGAGCATGCTGAGCTCTAGTACATCATATTTCACTTCGTTGAAGCCAGGGTTCCCCAACCTGGTGCCCTCCATGCTGTCTGGATATGATGGGAAGGCACCAGGTTGAAGAAAGCCTTTCTAAGTTATCTGTAGATTTACAGATGATGTTCCAGTCTTTTTATCTGGCCGGAATCCAGACCTGTGTTTACATAGGAGTCAAACGATAATAGAAATATCTCTGAATTTAAATTTGATTAATCAGAAACTGTAGGATTCTTGGAAAATGAAAGAACTATAGCCATCTTCCCCTCATAGTTAAGACTTGTTAATTAGGAGTGAAGCTTCCCCAGATTGGATGGAGCTGTACAGAATGAGATATGGACTCTTACTAAAATCAGTGAAAGAAGTGTTGGGTAAATGGAACAACTTTAGATAGGTAGCCCTGGTATGATTAACATGAATGTTTTGTCCAGATTTTCTGTTGTTCTGTGAAATAAATGCAAACTCTACTAGATAATTTTATTATTAGATTTACATTACCTTTTCTCTTGTAAGGATTCCGAGGTGGCTAGTGTGGCCTTCTTCCCCATTTTATCCTCACAACAACAACCCTGTGAGGTAAGTTAGGCTGAGAAGCTGTGACTGGCACAAAGTAACCTATCCAGTGAGCCCCTTGGCCAATAAAAATTGGGGAGATGTCCTGCATCCCAGACTAGTCTCTCACCATTACCCCAAAGTATAGAACTCCTTAAACTGCACTTAAGGGTGGACAAATCTGTGTTGCGTAAGATAGTTTGCAAGGAACATTTCATTTTAGTCTATCATGATAGTCTCATATATCGGAGTTGAGAAATGCTATTATTTTTATCATTATTAGTTTATAAAACTCTTTACATGTTTTAGATGATTAAAATAACAAGACAGTGCCCTGCATAGGCCTGATTAAAAAAGGAGGGAAATTGAGGAGGGAAGGAAAAAGAACATAGATCTGAATATTATATTTCAAACTTGAATAAATGTGTTGGACAAACAGGAAGGGAGAATGATTTTGGAGGCAAATTTTAACTTGATTGATCATATTGTACTTTGCAAACTAATACTCTTACTGAAGCTAATTTTGGGGTCTAGGAATGTGTCTGGAAAATTTATGCTCCAGATGATGTGTCCGTTGACACCCTTCTGGTATGATTGCCCATTCAGGGGCTTTCTGTAGCCTCCCTGGTGAGGCCAAGATCTCTACAAGGTCTACTACGATATGAATGGTAGATAGCTGTGCTGCTCTTCCACTTTATACCTATTGTTAGAGAACAATGGAAGGGGAAACCTGTTAATTCCTCTTCAGCTCCTGCGGTTTCCAGAGTCATCTGATGGGCCAATTTCCCATGGGAAACTTGATGCTTGTGACTAAATGGTGCTTTTTTCTGATACAGTAGAGTTCTTCTTCATTTTTTCTCACATGGCCCATCTTCTCATAGAGGAGAAATATAGCTGGAGGGAAAAGATGGCATCAAATCTGTGCTAGTGAACTCAGCCAACTAGACCATGCTAGCCTCCCCCGCCCCCCTGCAGATAAGCTACACAGATATACTTTATCCTCAGAACACCCTGTGAAGTAGGTTAGGCTGAGATTCTCTGACTGGCTCAGAGACACCCAGTGAGTACAACACCCTGGCTATGTGGGCCCTAGAACCCAGACCTTTCAGTCTGACCACTATGCCACATTTATTTATTTATTTGTTTGTTTGATTTATATCCCACCCTTTTCTTTTTTAAAGAACTCAGAGCAGTTTGCATGATTCTTCTCCTGCTCTCAATGTTATCCCCACAGCAACAATCTTCTGAGGTAGGTTGGACTGAGAGAATGTGACTGGCCCAAAGTCACCAAGTTGGCTCCATGAGTTGGCCTGAGTCCCAGTCCTGTGCCCTTAACCACTGCACCACGCTGGCTCTTGGCACCACATTGGCCCTTTTCTTACCACTCTCCCTTAATTAATCAGTAGATTGGCAAAGTGAGGGGTTTCCCCCCACTTCTGTGAGAATTATGCAGCCAGTTAATTAGTATGGGCAGAGCATTTTCACTTACCTGGAGTCCATTCACGGAGTATGCAAAAGATCTTGCTTTATCAGCAACACATTTTAAAACTACAAGACTATATGAATCCATTAAAGTGTTAAAATTTCATTTAATTCTTTGCTTTTACTATATAGAATACTTTATATGTACTATATAGAATGTTTGCCATGCTTATTTATCTTGGGCCCATATCTTGCTTTGTTTGTTACTGTGAAACTGTTTTTATCTTGTAGATCTTATTCCATATTTATTAATGTATGTTATTCTAATTTTTAAGTTCAGTATTTAAGCTACGTTTGTGCTGAACATTTGTATGTGGACTGTAAAATGTTTGAAATTATAAAATTGGCCTGTGAAATTTATAAAGCAAGTAGTTGCAAGATTAGATTGGATATTTGTGCTAGACGTTTATATAGATCAGATGTTTATTTTTGAATGCTTTTATATCCTGTTTATAAAATCTCAAATGTAGCATACAAATAAAACAACAAAAGATAAAAATGTCAGTTGTCTAAAACAGAAATCATCACAAAATTGAAAAGCAGCAGCTACATCATTCTATAATCAATATTTTTAAAAAGCCCTTTGAAATAGTGTGGTCTTTGTTACTTGCCTCAAGACCAGGCATAACTCATGTGTTTCTTGTGTGTGAGGCTTTCAACATGTTCTTAAACTAGATAAAAGTGCTGTGGCACCTCATTTTTGTTAATTTATTTCATCATGTGAGGTTCATGCTCTGAGGTGCTTTTGCTACCCTGGTCCAGCCTGGTCCCTTAAAATATCAGTGACTTAGCTTCAAGTAAGCTTCAAGTCTGTGATTCAGTTTAAGAAGTTGTCAGTGTTTCTTCAGTATGTGTTCTGTAAGATTGATGCAGGTTTTGACCCAACAAATGCAGGCTCCAGGAAGGTCATGTAGCTCTCATGCCCTGTGGCATAATCCCAGCAGGCTTGGCAAGGAAAGTAATCATGTGAATTATTCAAACGGTGCAAAAGATCAGTTTGTAAAATTATTCACTAATGCATTATCTTACAGCTATTCATAAGTAAGAGTTTATGACAATCATGCTAGTGTATTATCATGAATTACTTTTAGAAACAGGATAATAGTTTTTTAACGGTACTCTAGATTTTGAAGTACTTTTGTTCAAATTTATATTTATTAGAATGACAAATCCTTATTTCACAGACAAAGTCAGCTTAATAAGTATTTTTCACCTGTTTCATATATAAGCAGTTGTTTCTTAACTGCAAAATATGGTCTTTTTTCATTACATGTTATATTTTATTCAATTTAAAGGGGTATTTTTTCCATTCCCACCTAAAGCATTTGAGTGCATTCATCATAAGTAACTGTTGCATACAGTTTTTACTTCCGAAACATCTGCAAGATCCTATTTTCTACATTAGTTTTCAGTAAGACTGGTGCAATAAATAAGAAATATTTGGTGTAACTCAACAGTCTTGCAACTCAACAACAATATGGTATAACTCAGCATCTTGCAACTCAACATTTAATCTTCATTTTCATTCTAGTGACCGTGTAACATGCAAGCCCTCGATCCTAGGGGGAGCTCTCCTGCTTTCCTTCAGCCTCAGAATGGAAGCAACCATAAATCTTCTGGATATGTCCCAGGAAGGATTGTCCCATTTCGTCCACCACCTCCTCCAAAGAACCAAGCTTCAGCCAAATTTACCTCTGCAGGACAAGAAGCTCATACAGCAGTAGCCTCTTCAGCCGATGAGCAGCGCTTTCAAGAAGCAAGCAGAAAGAAGAGGCATAAAAATACACTCATTTGCTTTGTCATGTCTAGCTTTTCATTTTTTCTTGCACTTGGGATTATTTTGGGGATTGCATCAAAATATGCTCCTGATGGTGAGTGGTCTCTTTGAACATGCTGTGGTCTTAATCTGTTGGGGCTTTTTAACAGCAAAGTTTATGCCCGATGGTAATCTCTAGGGATTGTGATAAAGGCACATTGAAATCCTTTATCTTTTCCTGCAGAATCACAACACACACACACACACACACACACACACACCTGGTGGAACAATTTGTCAGCATCTATATAGTTCTGCTCAGAGTGATATTTTCTCAAGAGCATAAGCATTTGACTCAGCCTCCAAGATGATTGTATAGACAAAGCACAGGCATGCATGGTGTCTTCCAAGAATGGCAACAAAACACAGGGGCTGCCTGTTTCCATTTTACAGTGCTCAAGCAAAGTATATGGTTGCTTCATAACAAGAATGCAGAATCTCAGGCTTGAGGCCTCAGTCTGGCTTGTCTGTTGTCCCACATGGCCAGAAAGCCATGCACCACCCCCATTGTTTTGTGGTTTCCCTGCTTTCCACTCTTGCTTCCTTTTCTAAAAAGGTTAAGTCCTGACAATAGGATGCTACTGCATGCTGTTATTTTTGGCCACTCTCGCCTTTGGCCCACTCACTTCTGAAATGCAGCTCTTAAGAGCTGCTCCAATATGAAATTCAAAGCCCTGCTCTCCAGTGCAGTCCTAACACAGTTTACTGTTTCAGCTTCTTTTAAGGATAGAAACATAAAGTCTATCCACTTTAACATCAGTCTCTTTAAGGAGGTAAGTTTCCTAGAATGCCCATACACTGTGGCTGTGCAATCACATCTGCTCTCCATTCAGTCCCGTTCACTTGCATATGCTTTAGACAATGCATAGGTATATATGATCTATGTGCATGGGCCTGATAAGCACCTCGGTTGTAGTAGGCAATGACTGTGAGTTACCCAGTTTCCTTGTGCTGGACTTGTCACATGAGAATATGTACCAATACATATGGGGGAGCCAAGCTTAATTTCCATTGGATTGGGGCACACTTGCCTCATGTAACTGAGACATTTGTAACACCTTAAGGACTGATAAATCCATTCTGGCAGAAGCTTTCATAGACCCTGTGCACTTTATTACCTGCCCCTGTTGAAGCAGACAGTGTCCATGGCTGCTTATGCTTGAGCTGAATTTAAGTCTCTAAGATCCACAAAAGTCTACTCTTTTGTTCTAACAAACCAACATGGCTGAGCTGAAAATTGTTACTCCGCACAGTATGCCTGACACACCAATTAGTGTTCAGGTTCTCTTGATAAAACATTGGTACATGATTCTTTATCCAGAAGAGTGATGGTTCTTCAATTCAGAATTGCTGCCATGCAAAAGTCCTATTTTATATGTGATGTTCCTTTTACTTTAATAAAATTAAGTGAAGTTATAATGTACAGTGGTACCTCAGCTCACAAATGTCTTGGTTCATAACCAAATTGGGTCACGAACAAAAATTTCATGAAAATTTCGATGTGGGTTGCGAATTCCGCATTGGGTGGCGACCAAGATCGCAGCCATCTCCCGCCCCCACCCCCCGAGTGGGGAGATGGCCACGATCGCAGTTGCGTTCATGCAGGGAAGACGTATGTGATCATGGGCGCGCTCCTGCAGGAAAGATGGGCACAATCTCGGCCATCTCCCCCCCCCAACCAACACAATCGCAGCCATCTCCCCCCTCCCCAAGTAGGGAGATGGCCGCGATTGTGCCCTTCAGGAGCGTGCCCGTGATTGCACCCGACTTTCCTGCAGGAGTGTAACCGCAGTCTCGGCCATCTCCATCCCCCGCTAGCACAATCGTGCCTGTCTCCACCCCCGCCCCCAGCACACCCTGTTCGTGCCCATCTCTCTCTCCCCCAGTGCCCCTGCAGTCATGCCTGTCTCATCTCCCCCCCCCCCCGCCAGCACACCAGGATGATGGGCGTGTGCAGGGATGACAGGTGTGATCTCGGTCGTGCTGGGTAGGCGGGGAGATGGCTGCACTTGTGCTCGGGGCGGGGATGGGGAGATGGCTGCGATCTTTGTTGTTCTTTGTCACTTTGCTTCACATTTTTCTGATTTAAAAAAAAAAATGGTTACAGAATGGGTTAACCTTATTTACATTGACTCTTATGTGAAAATTTAACTTGGCTCACGACCAATTTGGATCACAACCAGAGTCCTGGAATGGATTAAGTTCATGAGCCAAGGTACCACTGTATTATTATTGTTGTGATGTTAAGTATAACTTTGACTCCATATTAAGACTGTAGCAAAAACTGCAGAGGCTTTACTATACATACGTACCACTGCATCTGCAAGTAGGGTGGTAGGAGCTGCAAACAGATGGCTTAAAAGAGGATCTGACAAATTCATGGAGGATAAATACCAATGGGTAGAAGTTATGCTGGTTTACTCCATAATTGGAGGCCACAGCTTGAGTACGAATTTCTGAGAAGGAGCTATTGCCTTCTTTTCCAGCTTGTGGGCTTCCCAAGAGGCATCTGACTGGCCACTGTCCAAACCATAGTGCTGCCCTGATTAGCCTTTGGTCTAGTGTAGCTATCTTACATTTCCTTGCTTTGTTTGTTTTATTAACATAAAATATTTCTTGGTTATCTTTCTGGGCAGAAGCTTTCCCAAAACAGCATACAACAATAAAACTCATAATGAAAACGAAGGTGGTCACAAAGGCAGCAAGCATTCCAAAAAAAAAAACCAAGAGCCACAGTATAAAATAAAGTTTACAGCAGGCAACTCTGGTTATAATGCAGTCTAATAAAGCATAATCAGAAGGTTGAAGGAAAGCAAGCTTCTAGTCTTTTTTAAAAGCCTGCAATGATGGGGCCTGGCTGACTGCTTGACGGTAGATGTGGAGTTGCCGTGCAAATAGCTTTTATATGGTCTTGGGTGTGGGGTCAGCTCCAGTGGTTCTTTATTTACATCCCTTTCAGCTCATTCAGTGACTGGGTTGCACAATCAGAGAAGGACAAGAAGCCACGGTGGCTTCTTTTTCCAGCCTCACACATGATGGTTCTGCACTACCTTATTCCCATAATGACCTGCACCATGTCAACAGAACATGCTGAGGTGACATTTTAGCAGTGAGTGGGCCCAAGGTGAAAGAGGAAGGGCCAACAAAGGGCTTGTTCTGGGATGGTTTGGAAGCCCCTGCCTACCCATTCTTGGTTCTGACAACACAGCAAACCACATGGGTATTTGTGGAAATGTGGCACAGTGCCTAGCTGGCTTCTTTTCTTTTTCCTGATCCCACATCTGGGTTACTGCCTATCTACAATTAAACTTTAAAGTTTTAGTTTACTGAAACATAAACTAATTACAATGTGAAACCACAAAAATGCACCCAAAGAAAAAGTACAGGCATGAGAAAGAGAACCAGAAGGTGGTGGGAGGCTTTTCTAGCATGATGTCAAACCCTTCTTTCATGCTGTTGGAATATGATGCTAACCATGAAGATAAGTATTGGATTTGGGTACCATATTTTGTCTGTCTTCTGACACAGGGACCAAACACTGAAATTATTTTATACCAAGGTTTCCTGCATCTGTACTGCTGATTTGTTTTAAGGGTATACCTCAACAATGTTCGGCTTTGAATTGTATTGACCAGTGGCAGCAAGTGGTCAGGAATTATGGGAACTGTAGTCCAAAACTGGAAGGCACCTGATTGCCTGCTCCTCATGTTGTTCATCAAGCTCATTAGACTTCACAGTTGTTTTCCATTCCTGGTACCACCACAATTTCCCACCATGGTCTCTACAGTTTCCAGTGGATTGCTGATGCTCCCTTTGTTATCCAGTATGAACAACAATGGTGTGAGGGAGGAATTCTTGGCAGCGGCTCCATGCCCTTGGAATGTCTTCTGAAAGAGAATGCTGACAAGTTCTAACATGAGCTACTTGTTTGACCTGGTGTAATTAAAATAAGCCCTTTACTATTTCTGGCTGTACACTTTGGGAAGGAAATTTATTAAAATAAAGGGAGAGAGTGCCTGAGTCAGAAGTAAAGCTCAAGTTTATTTTAAAGTAGATATGACTGTCACCAAGCTGTTAACTTCTGGCAGTGTTTATGGCAGCATGATAAACTTAACCTGAAAGGACAGAATTCTAAATAAGCGCACTTTATGAAAGAGGGATGTATTTTTCCTTCAACTATATCAGTTTAAATTTTCTGTGATTAAAATTAGGGCAGTATCTGCTATCATTTAGCAAACTATTTCTAATAACTGAAATAAACAGTAACTAGGTTTTGACTATTATTAGCACCATTGATTGGTACTGGTGCCTTGAAGAGAAACAATTCCTTTCTTGAATTAAATGGAAAGGGGAATGGAATAGAAGACTGTATTGTAATACAACTAGGTACTCTTAGAATTGGTACCAAGAAATAACAGAAGTGTGTAAAATCTATTGCAGTGAAGGAGAAGATAGCGAAACATGAGAAGTACTCTCTATTTTTAAATCAGCATGATTCAAACAAGTTTAATAGCAGGAAGTAATTCCTAGTAGTCAAGTGAGATCAGTTAAAAAGCAGAAGAAACAACATTAGCTTGGCACTCACAATTTATTCAAAGCAAAGTATGGGATCACTGAGTCACTAAGGGGTGGAAAGAAGAGGGGGAGTTTAAAAAGTCACTTAGTCGATCGGTGATAGTGTCACCAGTTGGAGTCCTTCACAGGTTGGAGAGGATAGCTATAACACATTTCTCTCACGAGTGTCACAGCTATTTTCCAATGTATCATAATAGGAGATGGATGTCTTGGGAGGAAACAGAATTAACATGGGTAGCTAGAAAAATGATCTTCGTATCTACTGAAGTGCAGAGACAAGAGACCTGTCCCCATCACATGACATACATGCCAAGGTGAAGAATTGTAGCGGATGAACTTCACAAAGTTCAGCATTTTGTATTGTCCTCTGAAATTTTCAGTGCCTCAAAAGAACATCTTTGTTGTAGATAAAAGCTGACAGTAAGATGACTATAATTGAGGACATCTGCAGGGCATTCTTTGCCAGAAGCTCAGTAGCTTTTTCTGAAATACATTGCAACTGCTGAAGCTGTCAGGAAATGAAATGGTGGAGAAGGGCAGCAGAGCTGATTGATTTGTCAGTGAGAAAGCACAGATCATTCCACTTGAATATGGTTCAAGTTCAGATGAAGCCAGAGAGGAGTTTTACGCTTTACAATGAAAGTCTGCCTGAATTAGATGGCAAAGGTTTCACATGATGTTTGGAAAGCAGATCTTATACAGGCTATCTACCTAAAGCAGGTTTCCCCCTGTCTGGTTCCCTCCAGTTATGCCAGATTACAACTCCCAGCATCCACCAGTCATGTGTTCAGGAAACCTATCTGTGTATGTTCAGCCGCCAATATTCTGCTGAGAAGAGCACATGGCCAGAAACATATTCTGCCACTTCTGTAATACCAGATATAGCTCAATAACTATTCAAAATCTAAAAGGGTTGTAGCATTAAAATATCTATGTGAAGATAGATAGAATTTACTTAATACTGTAATGTTTATTTGCAGCTGTGTTTTCTCTTGTGTTGCAGAGAACTGTCCAGATCAGAACCCGCGTCTTAAGAACTGGAATCCTGGACATGACAGAGAAAGGAAAGTTGTCCTCCAAGAGGGAGATTTGTACCGTTTGAATGTGGATGCTACCGTACATTCTATAGTTATTCAGGATGGGGGTATGTAAAAGTCACCATGCTTTGGGGCTAAACAACAATGCAAATAGTTTGGCTGTTTGTTCATGTGTTTGCCTTATTTGCAAACAAAGCAGAAAAGATTGCATATGGTGTTTACCTGTTAGTGCATACAGGCGAAGGTACCTGAGCCTCCCCTCGTCCCCTCAACCTCATTCACTTCTGGCATCAGAACTGGGCCTTCAGTGTCAGAGAGTGTGAAGGTGGATAAGGCTCAGCTCCTGTTAAAATACACAAGTCTGTTGTTAAAATTATCCTCCTCTGTCTATCTGAATGGGGTAGGCATGAGTGTGGTTTTTAAAACACTATCTTGGTTTTACTTTAACAGGCATGGGCAAGTATAATTGAAAGGATGATATAAATATGGAACATCTCTATCAGTTGGTAATTTCTGCCAGAGCACTTTATCATGCATAATAATGTACATAAATGGTCTATTTTTGTAATTATTGTCTAGAGTATTGCATTCCTTTCTTTAAAAGAAAGATGGGGAGCAATTGGTTCTGGCATCGCATAGTATTTCAAAGGCTCATACTTTAATGGCAGTGGGGAAAATACTTCATTAAATTATGAAAATAGATTTGCTGCAAAGATACTGTTCTGTATGTCTGTTCCAGTGGTTTTTCAGACTATAAATGCCATTTGATGCACTGGGAAATACTTTGTCCTTAAAATGTATGCTGTATTGTTACAATGGTGGCTATTAAGAGAGTTCCAAGAATTACTGTGTTCCTGAGGATTTGCATTCAAAAGATTGTTTGGCAATTGCATATATTTATAATGCCCATGATGTTGGTACAGGGAACAAACTGAACTTAAAAACAATGAAGAATCAGGAGAGATATTTGCAGTCAGCTTTTCCAAAAGGAAGTTTCCTCCCAGTTTACTTCCTGTGCAATGGAAACAAAATAAGACACTTTTTTCATACACAGTGGACAAAATAATAACTCATTTATTCTGATAGGCTTTAACTAGGAAGAAAGGACATAGACTTTAACTGGAAAAGAGGAAGAGACAAGAGCGCATAATGACCTATAACATTAGTTAAACTGTAGCAAAAGTACCACCAAAAATGTAAGAAAATTAACTTAGGAGAAGTGGCTTACTTACCATGCAAAGAAGAGTGGTCTCCCAGTTTTACTGAGTAGTACCTACCTCCATTTCTGGTTTTCACCCAAAAGCTCAGAGAAGCATATGCCAGCAAGACAGCTATTCCACAGGCAGTTTTGTCTCAATCCCACCACCAGTGGAAGTTGGAGTTAAGAACAGCTGTGGCACGATTTCAGTAGCTCTCTTGAAGTGTACTTGTTTTGCCTGCTGATCTTAGAAGAAACAAAACATGACCAGATTACTGTAGAAACTTTCAACTCATCCCATTCCTCCTTTAAAAGAACCCCAAAGTCGATATATTGCACAGCTTTCCTGTCTAGCTGCCTTGCTTATTTTGTTACCTTGTTGAACTAGTCTGTTTTCAGCTTTTATTACTGTCTGGATTCTTTTGGTACATTTCCTCTTGCTGTGCCAAGTATATCAAATACAAACAGATTAAAATCCTGCGCAGTCATCAGTGTTGTAGGGGCCTTACGCAGCAGGATTTGGTTGGTAACTTTGCAAGGACATGATCAGACTTGTGGAAAGCAGTGCAGAACATTTTGTTCAGCTTCTCCTATATGCTCTTTGTTCTCTGTACTTTCTTGCTCTGATATTTCATAACAAACTGAGCGATACAGTTTTCCTCTTAAAAACGTATTTGTTCTATGGATGTCCAGCCCTGAATAGTATTTGAATAGCTTTACTGTTAGTACAGTGATTTGAATTCTTGTACGCCAGACCAAAACGTTGCCACTCAAACGAGTAGTTGGGTACTACTTAATTAATACTGTTTCCTGCAGGAATGCTTGTCTTTGGTGATGATGAAAAAGGATCCAGAAATATTACACTTCAGACACGTTTTATCCTGATCAAGGATGGTGGGGCGCTTCATATTGGAGCAGAGAAATGTCGTTATAAATCCAAAGCAACAATTATCTTATATGGCAAAAAGGACCAAGGTGATTATGTGCCGACGTTTGGGAAAAAGTTTGTGGGTGTGGGTCCTGGTGGAACACTGGAGTTGCATGGATCTCAGAAGTTAGCATGGACTTCCCTGTCCAGGACATTGTATTCTTCAGGGCTGGCCTCTGGCTCATATACTTTTGAAAAGGAGTTTTTCCGAGGCCTGATTGTGAGAATTATTGACCCAGATGCTGCACAGATTTTGGCAGTGGAGAGGTTTGATACTCATGATTCTCAAAATGATAGCAGGAGACTTCAGGATTTTCTAAGAACCCAAGATTTTGGCCTCATTGTCGCTATTGTGGTGGGAGACTCAGTTGTTAAAAATCTCCTGGATGAAACCAGGACAACCATACAGAATCTTCTGGGAAGTAAGCTCATCAAAGGATTGAGTTACAGGTAAAAAGAAAATTATTCTATTTTGTGCTTTTGCAAAGAAACCAAACCAAACCAACAAACTTATATTAAAATTGCCTTCAAAGTTCCATCTTCCTTCTACTATTCTAGGTCAGTGCCCAGTTTATGCAAGCATGGATTTGAGGAGGGGCAAACTCTTTCGTTTCTGAATATATCTTGAAGATGTGTCACAAGGAAGATTTCTGTGCAGTATTTTATGGTTGTAAACTTTGCAGATTTTAACCTAACTATAGCTTTGGTAAGCTTACAAGAGTCATCAGACACATGCACACATATACATCTATCCTCATATACAAAACTCTGTACCTCCTACCACCTCCACCTAAGTAAGGGCATTACAATAAACTGTATGGCAATGCACACCCCAAAACCATGTCCTCTTGTTTGGGCATTCCTATAAAAGTGCTACCTACTTTTATATTAAAACTTACAAACTTACTGCATAAAGGTCTTTTTTCTCTAACTCTAGTGATGCTCATTTCAAGCATTGATAGTGGATGTTGGACCGCATTTAAGCTGGATCTCCTACCAGACCAGTCCTCTGGAGATGTTTCTGACTAGGTTCACACAACATGTTAAGACATGGTGATTTATAAGCCATGGTGACTTAATATGTTGTCAGAACCTAGCACTCTTCTAAGCAAGGGTCAAAAAATCCATTTGGCAAGAGGAACAGAAAGGACTGCCTTTCCCAAGGACCCCAAACCGCTAGAGTTTCACTTGAGGATAGCTGAGAAAGGCTTCTGTATTCCCTGCTAGTGGTGGGGTGGGGGCATGTGAGGGAAACCCCACGCAAAGAGCCAGGCCTGACCATTTACACCCCAAGTCTTGCGGTCTGTATCCCACTGCGGTTTTCTTCAGATTTTGCTACTTCCCAAGGTGGTATTTACTAAGGGTAAATTGTACAATTTAGGGGACAGTGAGGACTTCCTAGTACCCCGCCCCCCAAAAAACCCCAAACCTCTGGGGATTCTGCTTGGAAGGAGGGAAGAATACAGGAGGATACACCAAACTCTTTTTTCACAGGTTCTTGGGGATTTTTTAGAGGTGCTTTTGTACTTTTGTGTTATCCACACTCAAGAGGGTGAGGGCAGTCCAGGGCCGCATGAGCATTCCCAAAACCCTCCCAAGGGTTCTGCTGCAAAGCGTTCTTCCTGCACTTTAAAAAAAAAACAGAGAAAATTGTTTGGATAGTAGGCTACAAAATGGCCATTTGGGATGTACATTGTGGCCATGCTCAATTGCGTTATTGCAGTGCATTGCTAGCTTTTTTGTTTTAAAGGTGTGCGAGGGGGCAGGGTTCATGAGGCCTGGGTTGCCCTCACTTTCTAAGTATAGATTATTACTTTTAAAAAGTAATTTTAATGATTTGTTTGATTTTATATTTTAACTCCTGATGCTATGAAAGCAAGTTGTGCTCCTTTATAGAAGCTGAAACAACCAGCATGACTGTAGCTGGTGGTTTGTTCCACACTTGTGCACATGCACAGCAAAAATGACACTTGGATTTGTTGTTACAGAGTAACCATTTTTGCATGCAAATCTGTGCAAGAAAAATAATCCTCTCAGAAGCAGCTGTAAGAATTGTTTTGTATTGTATTTCTTCCATGAGGGCTCTTGAAAATGTGCATCTCTAGTTAAAAGTCTCCTGATGTGCTTTTATTATTTTCTGGAATGGCATTAAAAGTCACAATGACAGGAAAGGATGGCACGGAATCCAAGTATAATGGTGAAATTGGTTTGTTTTCAGCTTTCATATTCCTGAAATCAGTTGAGAGAGGAAACTGGAAAGCTTTTTTAATACACATTTTAATTATTTTTTTAAAAAAAGACTTGTATCCAGCTATGTCCATGGACCAGCAAAGCTGAGCACCACAGGTGAAATGGAGTCCTTTTCTGCTGAGAACCTTATGCACCCTACAATTTGCTCCTAAGGGTTGGTGGGCCTCCTGGAGTAAATATGCAGAGCAGCAGGGAGGAGAGAAATAGGAACTCCCATGACACAAATTCTCTTGCATGATGTTGGATATTTCCCTTTATATCCCCCACTTTTTTCTGAAAAGGAATACAAAACAGCTTACAACAATAGCATGTACTTAAAATAAATGCAAATCAACAGCATGCATTAAACATCAGAAAAAAATGTCATAAAAGAATGTGATGATGATCAATATAAGCAGCAACTCCAAAAACCAGAGTGAAGGCGCAGAGAAATTAAAACACATTTAACTTATTCATAATGAGTAGAGAGAAATTTTCCAGGGAAGGCCTTCCTAAACAACCAGGTTTTGGCCCAATGCCTAAAACTATAAAGCTAGTTTCAAGAGCAGTGATGTTTCTTTGCCCAACTGTTATGTAATATTTCCTTAGCTACCTATGGTTTTAGAAAACAGATAAACATTTTTCATTATTTTCAAACAGATTATTGTTTGTTTTAATATGTTATCTTTTATTTCTGGGTTTTATAAAATAGTGTTACTGCTTGATTTTAGCATGGCTATGTTTTAGGATGCTTTCTTGTTTGTTAGAAGCCACCTTAAGGACTTTTTATAGTGGAGAAGGGAAATTTTTACACGTATCAGTTCAAATATGAAGTACTCGAACACATAAACAAATGCATGTGCATAGCACTATTGTATGTTGCAGTTCAGTATTGCATGGTGGCAACAAGAGTTTCATATCTATATTTTCAAGCTGACAGTGTGTGCATTTACTACTTCTCTCTGCCTAACCTGGATCCTATGTGTTCAAAGCTAGAGACAGATCTGGATAGTTTCTGGGCTGTATATTTTCAAAAATGTGAGTCAGCCATTATTGCTTTGTCCCAAATCCCTAGGGCTAATAAACCAGGTAGCAGAAAACAAGGCAAATTGTACGTCATAGTGTTATTCCCCCCCCCCCCCAGATTACAGAAGTGAATAAGGAGTGCAAGACACACACTTGTTATGTGTGAACTTGAAAACTCTGGGTTGTTTATGGGTTGTTTAGTTTACTGAACAGCAAACCATGCACAGTTGTTGACATTTGTTGAATAGTTATCACACTGGAGAAGTGGGAGCCTGCAACAAAAATTCGCCATGTTTACTCAGCTGCTGCATTACGGTGTTGGGCTGGGAATGGTTATTCTGCAAGCTGCTATTTACTAAGTTCAAAACATGAGTAACAGCATTAAATCATGGATGTTCAAGACTGGCTGAGCAACCAGCCCTGAAATTCGGTGGTCCAGTTTGGAGAGGGAGGTGTCCCCATGATCTATATGGAACTTTTACAGAGAGAGTGTAACCAACTGTCTGAAGAAGAGTATAACCTGGACCTTTTTGTTTTAGAGCTGCAATACTTAGGTGATTAAGGTCTTCCCAATGAATCAAGCAGCACCTTATGTTTGAAATATATTTTGATTGCATGTACTTAGACATTCATAGTACAGGTGCCATTTTAGAAAAAAATTGCTCATTTCATTTATTACTGTTACAGACCTGCAAGATTAATAAATAAAAATAGCAGTAGTAAACTAAAAATGCAATTAAAATGAATGCAGTGTACACAGTATCTTAACTCAGGAAGATGACAAGATTGTTCCCTAATTTTCATAACAGTCATAAAAATTTGGCAAACTTTCCAGTAACAAAAGATACATATTTTAAACCAAAGTGGAAGGTTTATTACCATAAAAACCTGTTATTAATTTCTCTGTGCATCCACTATAAAACCTGCACTAGAAGAGAATATTTCATTGATAACTGTTAATGGACTGGGATCTTACTAAATGATCCTTTTAATAGTCCTGATGGTAGCACATTAAAATGGGCAAGAGTAAATGTTCTGCAGTTTGGAATAGTTCATATGTACAGATTGGGGCTACAGTTATTCCAGCATTATGACAAGTTGGAGTAGGATAATTAAGAACAAGATTTGTTAGCAGCCATTTTCAAATGTTGCAGATTCAATTTTAACCAATCAGCATTTCTTGAATCAAACAGAGTTTGCTTGATCTATGTCTTAGACCCTGAGCTGGAGAACATGTGCTATCAGGGAATTAGCACTGATGGTGTGAATTTCCCAAATCTAATTTCATGCAATCAGTTGAAAGCTTATAGGACAAACTTTTATAGTGTGAGACCAGCTGGCAGCTTGGAAGGACTTTTGGGTGAGAGTTTTTTCTCCCTATTGTAGCAAGCACCCTTCCTATCCTAACTAGTTTTTTCCCCAGGACATTTGAAGCTTGTTTATTTACTTACTTACAATATTTTTATCCTGTCTTACATAATCCCAGGATGGCTTAAAATATAAATTAGCGATAAGTAAACATCAAAAATACAATAACAAAATGCAACTGAGAATATTGATAAAACCAGATTAAGATTTTTAAACCTTAAAATGTTGGGTGAATCAAAAGTTGTTTACCTGGTGCCAGAAAGAATATGAACCCACCGCCAGGGGAACCTCTCTGGGGAGTGCATTCCACAGTCAGGGTGCCACCACAGAGAAGGTCCTCCTCCAGGTGTTCACTCTCCTAACCTTCAAGGAGGGTTCCTGGAGCAGGGCTTCTGCTGCAGATCTTAGGGGACAGGAAGGTGTATAGGGAAGATGAGAGTTCCTAATAGCTTATAGCAGGGGTAGGGAATTTGGAGGGTTGGGGAACATACATGGCAGCCATATCCCACCACTGAAGATGACCGGCACCAAAATTCCAATGCTGAACAGCAAGGCATGTAGGGAGCATGTGCCTCATTTCCCCAGCAGCTGTCATTGGGAACACAATGCTTTTGAATATTCAGTACAGGAATCACCCCGATACACTGAAACTTGCCTTTTTGGTGGGAGGAGGGGTGTCCTCTTTTGCCTTCCTGTTGGTAGAAGATGATCCACTTCAGAGGAAATGAAGGTCGGCTTCAGAGGAGCCGTGAGCTGAGTGCTGTGGAACTGCACCTTCACATAAGTTGAGAAGGTGAGACCAACAGGATGTGATGGTTGATCCAATAAGGTCTTTTTGAGGAGGCCCTGTGCTCTAGTAGTAGAAGGTCAGGGATAATCTGATTATGATTCATAATCTGAATGAATAGGAAATGCCAGAAGTTTATTTCTTTCTGCGGCTTTTATTCTGGCTGGTTGCAGTTTGAGCCCTTGAAGGGCTGGCACCTGGTGCTTACACAGCAGTGGACTGGTGCTTTACTTACTCAGCACTGATTTTTTTTCTTATGCTTGGAAATTGGAAGTTGTTCCAAGCCTATAATCATCAACAGACTTACTGATCTCATTGTTAGGGCTCTGGCATTGCTATTAGTTTGCATTTTTCTAGCTTGTACAGGGAGTGCATTTGGGGCACAATCTGGGATGAACTGGATGAACACATGAGTTGTTATTCTCCAGTGGGATCATCCCCCCCAGGGGGGCATTATCAGTTGAAACTACTGGGGAATTCAAAATAGAGGAAATTTATATGCCTGACAAGTATATCTTCTTCAGAGCTTTCAGCCCAACTCATAGACTTTCTGGAAGGAATACGAATCCTCCTCGGCATGCTTTTTAAACCAGTTAGCAAGGCTTGTCTTCCAACTGTAGTAAGAAGTAATTCCTACTGAATGCCTCATGCTTTGCTCCAACCACAGATAAAGTTAAAACAGGGTGGTATTGTCTTAAATCACACATTGTCTCACATCCTGTGCTCTGAGAACAGATGCCTCATAGTCAAGATAATGTGTACTCAAAGCATTTGAACCATATTTTAGCATGTTTGTATGTCTTCACCTTCAGATAGCTAGTGCTGCACCTACTGACATCCTCACAGGCTAGGTAGTATCTTCCAACCTGGATGGTTGCTCACCTGTGTTTGTTATTGTCATGTGCCTGGTCCTTTGGAGGTGTTGGACGTGTGTCCCATCTCATTCTGTCTGCCTCTCCCCACTGACCTTCTTTGCTGACCTTCTTCAAGACTGCAGTGTCCTGGTAGTTGTGAAATTGGTGGGCTGCCAGCCGGCAGCAAGGAGTGGGGGCAGGTGGGCGTGCTGGTGTGCCTTCTGCAGTGTCAATACATCATAGGATTCATGTTCTTGGGAATCCAGCCTTGCACAGCACATACCTTGGAAGGGAAGCAGGGTAGCATTGCCTCTGCCATGCCCTTCCCTCCCACCCCTTTAGGGTGCTGCTGATTCTTGTAATGATTCTGTGAGAGCCAGCACAGAATGGTTTGTAGTGGGTTGAGTGTAGGACTGGGACTCGGGAGATCCAGGTTCTAGTCCTCACTTGGCCATAAAGACCACTGGGTTAGGGTAGAAAATGAAGAACATGCAAGCCGTCTTGGGTTCCTTGCAAGAGCAAAAAGGCCAGGATGTAAATGTTATAATATGTAAACATTCTGGTGCAGGGAGTGGCCATGGTACAAGATGACTCAGCTGACATGTTGTCCTTTGGGGAAATCCCTTGAGAAGGGATAGCCTTGGCCTGGTCTGGAATTGCACCGGGACTTGTAGTCGCTCAAAGCCAGCGACTTGCATGTTTTTCAGAAAGTGCATGGATCAGAATGCTTGCTCAGTCTACCAAGCAGCAGCTTTCATCAATAGGCCTGTGATCCTTAAGTTTAGCAACCCAGTTCTGGAAGTCCTAAATGAAATAATTGCTGGAAATGTTGATACCACTTGGCGTGCAACCTGAAGGGGAAGAGGGGTGGTAGGGAGAGAATGAAATCCCTTGGCTGCAGCACTGTTAAGTCAGAGCTGGCTTAGATTAGCACTAATAGGAGGAAAATCAGGACTAACCATAAAGGCATGAATGTAATGTCGAAGTGGGCGCTAGGGAGGGGAGTGCAGAGCCGGATCTTGGCTTGCTTTCTGATCTCAAGTGTGTAATTTATGGGGTGTCTACAATGAGGGCTTTTATGCCAGCCCACTAGAATGTCCAACTGCAGCCCTGGCAATCTGTTATCAACCAGTCTTTGGAAGTGGTAGGCACTGTAACTTCTTTCTTCTCCTCTCCACCCTCCCATCATTGATGCTTCATGTAGGACTGCCTTAAGAATGTTCTTTAAAATGCTGTTTGATTCCACTACAGTAGGAAACCTAGGTCAATCTGGCCTGTTCATGAGGCACAGGATGTGATTCTTTTCTGTGCAGTCTGGTTTGCATGATGAGAACAAGCTATCATGGCTTGGTGTGAACTGCGGCACATGCTAGACATAATCTGCATAATCACCACCTGGCTGTGGCTGATTGTATCATCCAAAGCCAGGCAGCTGGGCTTGTTGGCAGGTTAAACCGCCCTACAATAACCCATGGGATGAGTTATTTGGAATGTGCAAATTGCAAGAATTTCTTTTAACTTTTGCTAAAAATAAAAAAGCCAAATGAGACACCAAATGTGCTCTTCCAGTGTATTTAGATCTATATATAAAAGGTATCTTGATAATTTAAACATTTTTCCTTCTGTGGTCTCACAACTTTTTGGGGGGCTGGCGGCTGGCATAGGGCTATTCCGAGCCCAGCTTGCAGGTCTTGTGAACTCAGAGCTGGGACTTTGAATGCCAGTCTCTCACCCCATGCAGCCAGCACAGAACGAACTGTGCTAGCTGCCACTCCAAAGGTGTAAACTGGCCCCAGAGAGCAGGAAGGGGGCATGCAGGAGGGAGGGGAGGAGGCTGGGATTGACAGCATATGCTGTTTCCAGATGAGGACCCAGCCTCCTTTTCTCCTCCTTTGTGGGACTTCATCTCGATGGCCAAAATATGGCATCTTGACAAAATGCAGGGCACAAGGATCATGGAGGCAAAGATGGTCAGCACTGCTACCACACCTCATGTCTTAGATTGCCGATACGCCCCCCAAGTTTGTAGGCTTCCATGCAAGCAGAGTGGAGCGCGCTGGATCACACCCTTACGTGCATATATATGTATGTATGTATCCTTTAGTACTGAGGGGAAAGGGAAATGTACAGACTTGATGAGAACTGTGAAATATAACTAAATCTAATATCCCCTTTACATGGAGTTTTTGAGCTGAGCTATTCTTATTTTGATTTTTCTTTTATATGTAGTTAAGGTTCCAGGAACTCAACACAAACTGCTACACAACTTCTCAGAGCCCTCATGTTCTGTACTTCCCCAAGTATTCTTGGTAATATTCTAAAATGCAACCTTTGGTGCCCTTTCTCGTGACTTCTCACAAGTAGGATGATAGCAATCCTAAGTGGGCCATCACGTACCACCTTAGGCGCTAACATCATGAATTTCCTTTTTTCAAATACAGCTAGGCATTTTAGAGAGTATTCCAGAAAATGAGTAGTTCTCTTTCTGCTGATATCTGCTTGCATGCTACATGTCAAGACCTGTGTTTCAGGGAGGATTTTGTCTTTAAACATGTGCTTTATCCTTTACAGGCAGGCCTGGGCTTTAGTTGGTGTAATTGGTGATAGAAATTCATCTTGTAACGAATCTGTGAGAGAGTATGAAAATGGCAGCACAGGAGGCAAGGCTATTGCACAAAAAGAATTTTTTACAATGGATGGGCAGAAGTTTGTTGTGAGAGCTTTCAGTGAATGGAGTGCTGGTAGGAACATGCTCTTTTTTCCCTTTTTTTTTTCAAAAATAGTAATAAAATCATTTCCAAGTATCTTATGCAGCTGGAACTTAACTGTGAATGCACCTTGCAGCTGTGTACCTGTGTTTTGTTTATGACATGCTGTGATACGGTTTGAAGTCAGAAGTTGTGTTGGCTCAACATTAAAATCTAGATTGAAAAGAAATGTAGACTTTTCTGTCCCTGTATTTATAGGCAGAGAGAGAGAGAGAGAGAGAGAGAGAGAGAGAGAGAGAGAGAGAGAATTCAGTAAGATGGAACAGTAGGTGACCTACTGTTGGCAAACCAAACCAAACCAAACAACTTGGCTTTGCAGATGTTTATTTATTGCATTATTTTAAATTTCTTTATAAAATTTCAGTCTTTCTAAATACATCTTGGAAAGATATTTCTGGAGAAACCCTATCAGGTGTCTCTGACAGAATAAAATGCCTTGATCTAAACTGTTTTTATTAGCCAGAGAAACAGAAGGTGGTGAAAAGAACCCTAGACTGTTATGTATGTGGGTGTATAGTAATTGCAAAGTGTCCTTAGCCACTTCAAGCAGGAAAAAGAAACTATGGTCTTGGCAAGTTCTTCATTAATGTGCTGGAAGAGTAATTACTTGCCATCAAGTGTGTTTTAATAAAGGAAGCACGCTTATTGAGGTTGATCCAACAGGAAGGAGAAAATAGGTTGTTATATGCATGCCAAGAGTATATAGGCAAAAATTAGAAGTTCATACTTAACTGTGTCTCATATTGGCTACAGACTAGATTTTATCTTTGCTCGTCTAACTACAGAGCAAGTGCTTCTGATGGGCAGCTAGCTATTCATGCTGGTACATTTGACGGATTCTCAGTAACTCCCTAGTTCCCTTTCCTAACTTCCACTTGTGCTGTGCAAGCACTTTCTTCTGCCCCCTCCCACTTGTTTTATAAAACAATAATAAATAAAAAGAAGTTTAGAAGTTGCCCCCATTTTCTCAAGCCATCATGCAGGGAGAGAAGTGCAGGGATTCTGTTGACGTACCACCGATCCCACTGCCTGTGCTGATTGTCCTGAGGACCCTTAACATCCATGTCAGGGCTGCTGTGGCTCAGTACTTCAGGGAGTGGCCAGCTGGGTCCAGGAGGTTATAAATTATTCTTTCAAAAGAGAGGATGCTACCAGCCTCTTTGAAAGAGATGGTGATCAGGCCACTCATTAAGAAAAATAACCTGGGCCCAGAAGTGAAGAACAAGGTGCTTGAGTGTTCAAGTGCTCCAGGCATTCTTGGATGAAGCTGATTTTCTAGAGCTGGTTCAATGCAGCTTTAACTTGTGCCTGAAAGTTAGGCAGGGCGCTATGCAAGGAATAACCTCCTCAGATGTGCTGCCTGGTTAATAGAATCGCTTCCCTGGGAGCGTTTTACGCATTTACAGCCCTCATCACACAAGAGTGGCAGTGTTGTTCTTTTCCCTGTTTCCTTTTTGTCTTTTAAACATAATAGCTTTCCTTGTACTTTGAGGGATTCCCCTCAGCATGAAGGAAAACCCGCTCTGGCCCTTTATCACTGTCGCATTGCTTGGTGTTGCTGCAAGAACAGTAAGTTGGGTGTGGAGCAGTGAAGGGAGAACAGGAAGGGAGATAAGTACTTGATAATCTTACCTCCAGCACTGAGTGATGATTTCGCAATTGTGTTGATTGGACTTTAATATAGATTGAACTGTCTTGATGCTTGTACCATATGAAAAAGTGACAGATTTTTTTAAAAAAGACTAAAAACCGGATAAATAATGTATTTTTTGGTCTAAGGTGTTCCAAGATGTGGTTTCCAGGTTGAAGTGATAGATGGAGTGATACTGCATCTGTCAGAAGATGTTAGTACCTGGAAGCCTGAAGATCAGATTGTTGTTGCAAGTACTGATTATTCTATGTACCAGGCAGAAGAATTTACCCTCCTTCCTTGTCCAGAATGCAACAGATTTCAAGTCAAAGTTAAAGGTAAGAGCTCAAGGGTGATGGCAAGAATAAGCATTGCCAGTTCTGTTTTCCCTGTGATTTGTGGCCTTGCTGCCTAATATTAATACAAATTAATTAATATTAATACAAATTATATTAATACAAATTAAATATTAATTTACAGTGATGCTCTGGCTTTGAGAACCTTTTCTAGCTGCTTAATATCCATTCTTGTCTGAAATCCTCATTTGACCCTGCTGCAGCATCAAGATCTCATCATTTGTAGCATATGTTTAAATCTGGTTTGAACTGGGCTTAATTAAAGCACAGCTCTGCCTCTTATAAGATAACGGCTTCCCTTTTATTGATTTCTGTGCACTTTCATTGCACTCAGTTCTTTTGAGCTGCTCTCTTAACCATGCTGACTGTCACTATCCTTTGTTGTACAGTTTGTACCGTGTCTGCTACAGCAGCTCGTGGTAGACCTCCTCAGCTTCACTGCATTGATAGAACAGCGCATGTCCTCTCCCCTCCTGGGCCCAATCTCTTTTCTGTTTTTATAGGACATCTCTGTCACACTGCCCCCCCCCCACAACAGCTTTAGTCAAATAAAGGCTAATCAGGCATTCATATATTGCTTAAGAAGGAAACACTGGACTCTTTCACACTGGACTCTTTCTACATGTTTCATTCCTTCCCTGATGAGACCTTGAAAGTGTCTTTTGGTGAGTGTAAGAAATGAAAAGCACTAGTCCAGTGAGGGAAACAACTTTATTTGTTTACTGAGTTTCTATCCCACCTTTTATTTTTTGAAGACTTCAAAGCAATTTGTATGATTCTCCTCTTCCTTTTCTCAATGTTATCCCCACAACAACAATCCTGTGAGGTAGAACAGGCTGAGAGTCTGTGACTGGCCCAAAGTCACTCAGTCGGCTCCATAGCAGAGTGGAGACTAGAACCCAGATGGCTTGGGTCCCAGACCTGGGCTCTTAACCACTGCACCGCACTGACTCCAACTTGAAGAACAAAAGCAAATAATTCCCCTGGTGCTTTATGTATCAGTTCCACCATTGAAAGATAAAGCACCCTCATCTATGTGATTTTTTAAAATTCTTGATACTGCATCATGGTTTACTGCTTATGCCTGTTCCTTGAAAGGAATAGTCACTGTATTTAAGCTTTTATTTTTATTTTAAACTTGACTTTACCCATTTAGAGGGAAGATAAGATTGATAGTAGCAAGGGATAGCCAGAGCATGGATCGATGCAGTACCCTTTGAGCAAGTATAGGAAAAGAGTTACCTTAGAAATTATAACCATTCCACATAATTCAGTGGTTTGGTTAACATCTGGATGATGTTCTAATTACCCTTCCCATGGTGAACATTATCGCTGATGTTATATTTAAAGTTGAGGGTGGAACTGAGGATTCTCTCCCAAGAGATTGGGGAAGTGTGTGATTCTTGTGAACTACTCCTGGCTATTTAACATAGCCAGCAGATTGCCAGTATTGTTTCTACACAGGGCCTTTATGAAAAGCAGCCCTTGGTCTGGCTTCAGACTTTGCATAACAGTTGTGCTTTTTCTGCCTACACAAGGTTTATGTTAGCATTTCCCGAAACTGTGAACAACAGATGCTTTTCCATGGGGAAGTTTATGGCCCAGTTAGGATTTTAACAATCTACTTCTCTCATTCACACTTTGTTTCCCTTGTGGAAAATGCCAGTGTAGCACTAGTGTATTGGAAGAAAGCAAGATTGCCTTGTGAAGTGCTGCCATTTTTCAGGCTTTGTGTGGGATGTGTAAGGAATTCACATGCTGATGGAGCAAAAATTCTGCATAAAAGGTTGGCTCTCGTTATTAATTGTTCCTTGATTAAACCTGGTGTTTCCTACATGCAGTCCTTTTCGCATCTACTTACAGGTAACAGTGGGGCTTCCACCCACATGAGTGTGCTTAGGATTGCAACCTTCATTGTCCAGACATAATCAGTCAATCTTAGAAGTGTTCCCCTGTCCCCAGTGGTGGAGAGACAAGTGGCTGTCATATGCTAGTTATTGAAACCAGAGGCCTGCTTTTAAGTGTTGCAGTAGTGGACAGCAGCCCTCTTGCTGCTGCCTCATACGTCCTCCTTCGCTGCACCACAATCCCAAGGCAGTTCAGAAGGTGAGGGATTTGCTCAAGGTGCCAAAGTTCTGCTGTTTCCATGCCTCCTGTCTGGATTGGCTGGGAGAAAGACACAAGAAGAGAGCAGTGTGTGTGACCAGGGCTCAGCAGTATTCCGCTACCATGTTTTGTCCCATCTAGAAAGGTTCAGCTGATCAGGCGGTTGGTGGAAAAGTGGGTAACTTGTCACCAGCTAGGATCAGTAATTAGTAGCTACTTCAGAGTGGATGAAAGTGGAGTGGGTTGAAAGGAACGCAGTGGTGTTTCAAAGCTCTGAGATGTGGGAGAGCCAGTGGCAGACACACCATTATCCAAACATGGACATTGTAGCATAGGTGGGAGAGGAGAGAAAGGAAGCTAAGTTATGCTGGGTGGGAAGGTGTTTTTAGCACCTAAAGTTGTGTGCGAAGGAGCGTGTAGCTGACTTAAAGATACCTATTTCCTCTCAGTGGTTTGTGTCTTTAGTTTCACATGAATCCCGAGTATTCTCTGGGGCAACCTTTTCCTGGTGTGTTTTGCTGCCCCTTCTGCTTGAAATACAGAGCTCATCGTCTTACTGGTGAAATTTTATTCTCTGTTTCTCTTAGTCCTCAGACTTTAGCATCTGCAGAAAGCTAGTGCCAACTCTCTCACATGAGCAAGGAAAGGCAAGCAAATTATTCCCATATGGTAGTAGTTCCTCGGCTTTCTATTCATTTAATATCTAGTTTCCTTTAGCGTTCCAAAAATCTGTCAAGAACCTCGTCCCTTCCTGCTTCTCAAGTACATACACTCTTGCTGGAGTTTGGTGCAAGAAATCAGCTTCACTTGGGCTGTTAAACATTCAGAGCAGCGTCCTTGGACATGAAGATTTTTCCTTGCTACTTTTACAGCTTGTATGTTCATAAGAATTGATTCTGTGTCTTACGTTTGCTTGAAATAATTTATATATTATAAGTATGGTGTGGGCAGCAGAAATACAGTCCTTGTACCATTGATGGTAGAGTCATTACACAGACATTTGTAAGAGTTTTACAGAACATATATATACATGTTAACGTGTCCATTGCAAATCTTTGGAAGGAGTAATTCAGAATTTATAGACTGAGATTCAGAATAGTATAGCTTCTCTCTTTTGATGGTCTATTTGAATTTTCTGTTATCTCTATCATGAGGCCCATCTACTAGTAACAGGAATCTTTACTGTGGCAGAAGTGGGTTTCATTGTTTTGTTTTTGTTTTTCCCATTCTGGTGAAGAAGAAGGAATAAAAGGCTATTTAAGACATAGAGAGCCATATTGTCTCTCTAGCTTTTGAAGCTTTGAATGTAGGTCATTCACTAGCCTTATCTAGTGTGAGCATCATGTCCTAATCTTTGGGATAAATAAGGCTTGCATAAAGTCAGCATGTTGCAGAAATTGGAAGAAAGTAATTACTGAGTGTCATAGCAGATCTTGCTCTGATTCATATACCGTTAGGCTGTTTGCCAATGTACAGGGGGGCATTTCACATTCGTGAGAGTGCTCTCTCAAGTAATTTCTGTGGCAAGAATCATACAGTACAAATGATTATTATATTTGCATAGATTACTGTGTGTCTTGGGATGGGTTGGATCCAAACTTGTGCGTGTGCCGCAAGGCAGGCAGAAGAAGGCTTCCTGCGCTCTCCTCCCTATGCCAGCTGCTCATGAGAGGTGCCTCCACACTCTTTCTGGGATCACCATTCCTCCTTGGACCCTGCATCACAGACTTCCTCCTTCAACAGTCCCCCCATCCCAAGCACAGTATTTTTTTTTTGAGTGGAGGAAAGGAGAAGCTGCCACAGGGGTGCAGGAGAAGCCCACTTCTGCCAACTTCATTCCACACACCTGGATCCCAACCACCACCAAGGAACACAGGTGGAGTCCTGAGTGGCCTTTATTCAAGTTAATTGAAGAGTTTAGATCCTAAATAGTTTCCCATACAGTTGAAGATAACAGCTGATGTTTGAGGATTATCATATACCCGATCATTTTCTTTGTAACACATGACAAAGCCAGTACCAGGCCCTGTACTGAGAGAATCCTGCCCCTTTGTAATCCGTGACCCTGCCTGTTTTGGAACTGCCACTGAGGGGTGGGCAGCGGGCCTGCCAGCATCATTCAGATACCCCCCAGTGACCATCACTTTGTGCTTCCCTCTGTGTTTCCACAGGTGCCCCTATCATATCTTGCACTTTAGGCATTTTTGTTGGATGTTTGGCTTCAGGCACTGTACCCTGCTAGGGAGCTTTAATGAATTCTCCATTATGCAGCTTGAGAGCTGGTCTAGCATTGTGGTAAAGAGATCAGGCTGTTGCAAGCTGGTTGAAAGCTTGGCTTTGCCATGAACTTACTTGGGGGCTGCAAGCAGGCCAACTTCAGCCTTGGCTTCTCCACTCAAACCAGCTTATCTTACAGGATTGTTGTTAGGATTACAATTTGATAATGCATATGAAGCATTCAGAACACTTGGGAGTGCTATAGAAATATTAAACATTGTGTGGTTAGGAGGGAGGTTTCTATGGTGGAACTGAATGGTAAAAGGAAAAAGTGATGTCAATGGCAATTTTTCCGTTTACCAAATGCCTACTTTTTAGATATCAAAATTGCTGCTGCTGTGTTGGTGCATTCAAAGAAGTGAAGCTGCTTTCATTGCAGTTGTACAACCAGTCCTTTCCAAAGCTATGTGTATACGTGTGTGCATCTTTACATGACCTTACCACAACTTGTTGCAGTATTGTTGTTTCTTGTGCTTACTACTGGGAATAGGTAGTTAATGGGAGAGCTCTTGCTACTTTTGGATATGGTGTCAATAACGTTAGAATTTTTTACTTAAAGTGATGTTTTCTCATGCCACATGGTTTGTTCCTAATGAACAGTTACCTGTTCAAGTAGAAACTTGGTTTTAGGCCCACCATTAAGACATTTTGTGTACTTAAAATGCAAATTTTAAAAAATTGGTGCGTGAGTACCTGCTTTGCAGTGCAGAGAATACAAATAACAAAAACAAACATGGATTAGAGAGTTTTTAACATAGAAACAGCAAGTCAGAAGGGGCCTGCCAGGCTATCTGCTCTGAACCCTGGCTCTAGCCGGCTTTTCTTACAACATGCCTACCATGTGCTAGCCAACATGAAAAAGTTGTAGCTCAAAGCACCTGTAAAGCAGATCATAAAAGAGTTGCTGTCATAACTCAGGAAAGTTTAGTTTTCCAAAAATATAAAAGTATTTATATCAACACTCCTTTGTTGATGTTGAGGGTGAAGTCAAGTTTAGTGGTTCTCCTGTAGTTGATTTCTGATGCATATACTTTTCTGCCAATGTCAGAAGTACCAGATCCCTATGAGCCAATTCTGGATGGAATATAGGCAAGGGCAAGTGACTGGAAGAACTATCTGTGATAATAGGTTACATAGGCATATAATAGAGAAGAATCAACTCTCCCATATTCCTCTCATTTGCTTTTCATTTGAAAATCTCTCTGAAACAGAAACTACTCAGTTCCATCATACAGGAGAAATCATTGACGGAGTGGACATGAGGGCTGAGGTTGGAGTTCTCACCAGGAACATCTTAATAAAGGGGGAGATGGAAGATTCCTGCTACACTGGCAAAGAATGCCGGTTTTTCAATTATGATACTTTTGGTGGACAAATCAAGGTATGGGGCAGGGGGAGAGATATTAATTGCATCCTGTCATATCTCATAGTAGCTTATGCTCTTGTAGACATTGGCTAATGTAGGGAATTACATTCCTTTTTATGCAGTCAACTGGGCAATGTGTGGTCTTCTAGATGTTTCAGCCTATAGCTGTCTTCAACCTCACCATTGGCTATGCTGGCAAGGGTAGTGGGAGTTGGGCAGCAAAACAAGTTGCCCGGCCCTGCATTGCATATACCGAGTGTTTGATGTTACATGAAGAGATGAAGCTGCCTTGAAACCAAGCCTGCCTGGTCTTGCCTGCTGTGATGGGTGTCAGCTCTTCAATGTCCATTTCTGCTACCTGAAATAAATTCTTTAAGTGGGGCCGAGCTTGGGACCTTGCTTATTGAAAGTACATTCTTTGCTCTTTTCACTTCCATATAACTGTATTTCTCATAGGACTGAGGACTGCTTTGGATCCCCTTCGGCACAGTCACATTTGTAATTTGATTATATGGATGGAATTCTCTTCTACGTGTTGCAGTCATGGTGGCCAATTTGGGTGACTTTAAAGGGATCAGACAAATTCACAGAGGATGAGGCAATCAAGGGCTACTAGTCCTGATGGCTGTATACTACACTACCTCAAGTTTCAGACGCACTCTGTCTGTGTGCACAGTCCCTGGGGAACATGGGTGGGAGGCTGCTCTGGGCAGCTGGTGTGAGAACAGAATGCTAGACTAGATGGAAGTTTGGTCTGATCCAGCTTGGCTGTTTTTCCTGATCTTATGGATGTCCTAAAGCTTGTAAACTGACCAACAGTTGTTGATCTGAAAAAATACAATCAGTGAGAGAACAATTCGGTTATCTTACAGATTTTGAAGAATTTCACATCTGTTCACCTCTCCTATGTGGAACTCAAACAAATGGGTCAGCAGGTTCATGGAACTTACCCAGTTCATTTTCACCGCTGTGGAGATGTGGATGAGAAGGGAGGATACAGCTACCGAACTTATGTAGAAGGTCTTTCTATTCATCATTGTTTCTCTAGATGTGTGACTATTCATGCAACAAATGGCTTGCTGGTAAGAAAAATGAATAAGTCAGCTTTGAAATTATTGGTCGGAAAATGAGAGTTGGGAAGAACAAAACTTACATTTCTTTAATTCTGTAAAGCTGTGGGCATTATGCAATCCCATCCATCTGTCTTTTGATTAAAAGACTGACATTGTATTAGCAGTTTTGGTTAAAAGTATACAGACTGGTGTGAAGACTAAAATAGTACGGGTATCTTGCAGGATCAAGCTCTCATTCCCTTTTCTCATCTTTTCCCCCTTCCTAGTGCAAAGTTTCCTTCTGGGGAATTCCTGATCTGGCTTTGAGATTGAGTGGTTTATATCTGAGGAGAATGGAGGATAAGACTTCCTTTTGGCTGAGTTTTGTATGCATAGAAGTATGCAACTGTTTGGGCTAGCATTGGTAACTGAGACTAAATTCCACATCACCTGTTATCCAGGTAGTCTGCTTGTACCAGAAACCTGAACCAGAAGGACACTTCTCCATGCCTTTAATAGATGTCCATGTGTGAAATGGGGGTGCATGTTTTGGACAAGGGTTAACCAAGTCAAGGAATTGTCTTGTGGGGATAGCATTTTCCTAACACCATTGGCATCAACTAAGTGATTACTGCTGGGGGTTTTTTTTTTTTTTTTTTTTTTTTGAGGGGGGGCTACCTACATAGAAAAGTATAGATCTATCTGAAGAAAATGAGGTCCATAAATGCTTCTGACAAGAATTTGAATCTTAAGCTTATCTCAAAATTTCTGGATTTGTAAGGAGATAATTTGTGTGGGTCATTATGTGTGCTGTTGCATTGCTAACACTGAAATGTCTTTCTTGCTGCAGCTGTGCCAAGATAATCAAATGTAATCAAATGTCTGAATATAGGCATTTGGGAATGATGTAACAAACTTGTATTCCTGCAGATAAAGGACACCATTGGTTATGACACACTGGGCCACTGCTTCTTCATGGAGGATGGCATCGAGCAGAGGAATACGCTGTTTCATAATCTTGGACTAGTCACTAAACCAGGCACGCTTCTTCCAACGGACAGGAATAGTACAATGTGCTTGGCCATGCGGGATCATGTCTATGGGAATTATGAGCCGGTGCCAACCACAGACTGCATGTGAGTATCTGAAGGGGTAGAAAAAGCAGTGCAAGACTCAGTGCACATGCTGAAAGTCCTCTTGGGCTCAGTGGTTTGTGGCAGTGGTCAGGAGTGCTTTTTGTCAAATTTGGCTGACTGTGACTCTGGCTGGAGTGGATGGACCTTGCATCTGTGCACCAGTGGTATTCCAGGCTGAACTATAGTCATGTGCTCTATACTGGGTTGCCTTTAAGGACTCTTTGAAACTTTGGTTAGTGCAAAATGTGGCTTCCAGAGCTTGGATCGTGTGGCATCTCCTTGGCTCTGTTTGCACAGGTTCCTGGTCCATTTCAATATAAGGTGCTGTTAAAACCAGACGGTAAAGTCTGAAAATGTTTGCAACCTAGTAACGCAGAGGACCACCTTCACCTGCATCAAACTGCGTGACTTGGAGAGCTGCCTCTGAAGCCCCACCTACATGCCCACTTCTTGCCAGTTGTGGGATATCAGGACCCATAACTGCTGGGCCTGTCAAAGGTTGCTAAAGACACATCTGTTCTCCATTTATTTTCCTTTAAAAGACTTCTGCTGGATTGTTGCATGTGTGGTACCCCTGGGATACCAGCAGGAAGACTGGAGGAGGGCGAGGCAAGGCAAAGCGAGGCAGCCCACAGTAGGCCTGATGGTCTTTTGGGCACGCCCTGCACAGCTTATTCACAGGATGGACTCTCATGATGTGCAATCTTGGCCTTTGTGTAGAGAAGGATTTCATCCTGAAGGATCATATTGAACATCCTCTCCTAGATGATCTGGCCTGTATGCCATTGCTTTTCAATCTCCTTTCCCTCATTGTAGGAACACAAGTCTCTTCCAAATAGCCAGAGAGGAATAATCCAGTCTGTTGCCCAACACTGAATTGGTGGTTCATGTGGTATTTGAACATTGTAACTCAATGCAAAGGGTGCTTCCTCTCCACAGAATATAGTGAACATTGCTTTGATAGAAATGATTTACTTTCTTGTTATTAAATTCATGGGTTCTCAGTGGACTTGCAATTTACAATCTGTTTCACCTATTTCTTGCAGGGCTGTTTCAACATTTTGGATTGCTCATCCCAATAATCACCTAATAAATAACGTAGCAGCAGGTTCACAGGTGAGGCTCCTGGTGCAATGTGATAAAATAGTATTTTTCTATAAGACAAAAGCATACTGTTTAAAGCATAAATGTCCATTTCTTCCAGAGTTGTCTTCAGCTTTTATACTGAAACTGGTTTTGTAAGTATGCCAGATGCAAAATGTTCAATCCCAGATAGGCACCAAAGAATTTGATTGTCTCTATTCAGAAAACATTATAATACCAGTCTTAGAAATCAGGTTGCTTGCAGAATAACATTTTTACCTTACCAGTATTTATTTATGTTTCCATTTCAGTAGAATTGTGCTGGGTTTGAAAGTGAAAAATAATTATTCAATAGGCAGCAATTTATTTTAGTTTATAGGAAACATTTAATGTAAGCATAAAGAAAAATGGCTTAAAATGGTTGGATGGTAATTTAATTTTAGTGCTAAGATCCAAATTGGCCAGATATTCTTTCAAATTTTTTGTCATTATTTTTTGCTTATATAGCACAGTGCTGAGCAATTATTACGTAGTAATAATAGAAAAACTTAAAATAATCTGTCACTTTATTTTGGTATTCAGTATAGCATAAAGGGAATGTAAAGTGTATCCTTTTACCCCAGTAACATTTTGCACCTGAAACAACAGACAAGCTGCTGCATTCTGTGCTAGCTCCAACCTCCAGATCAGCTTTAAGGGCAGCCCCACAGAGTGCATCTTGCAGTAATCCAGCCAAGAGGTCACTAGCACCTCTACCACAATGGCCACCTTTTCAGGAGAGAACTTAATGGGCAAACTAGTTGAAGCTGGTTAATAGCCCTCCCTGCCTCCAGCTGCCCTTGGGACGCCAGTGATGGGATGGATCAAGGACTACCCATACCATGCCCCTGCTCTTTCAGAGGGAGGGCAACCCCATCCAGCACAGACAGTGAGCCGTCCCTCCCGGGCTTCCATCTTGTCAGGATTTGGCTTCAGAGATTAGGGCAGTAAGCCCCTCAGGCCCAAGTTGCATATTACCTCTCAGTGGCAGTGGCTGGAGAGAAGCAAACTGAGACCCAAATGATATGTTACCTTTAAATTGGGCTGACCACAGGAGAACCAAAATATCTGGGCTGGGAGACAAATCGCCCAACCTTATTTTAAAACATAGCATGCAGCTGTATCGGCACACAGTCATCTTGCATGTTAGCATTCATGGGGAACCCAGTCCAGATTGAGAACCTAGCATGGAGAGGGAGTTCTTTAGTATTTTGCCTTCATTGTGACTCCAGTTTGGTTCAGGTCCTCCATACCAGCACTTGCCATGGGAAAAAAGTCCCCATTTCCATCAGTGGGGCTTCCGTTGTATGCAAGTGCAGAGGATTTGGGATCACAAAGTGCAAAGATTTAAAGCCCCCCCCTTCCCCCACAAGCAAACACCGTGGTTTTCAATCTAGATTAGGCTCCCTGTACTTTGCTTTCATGGTCCAAAAGAACACATTGATATAGTTACATAAAATTTCAAGGTAATGTCTAGTTTTAGTCTCACTTGTAGCAGCAGGGTACTCAGAGGTTTCGAAACATGCTGGAACAATTGAAAAACATGTATTACATAGAGTAGCATAAATCATAGCCATTGATAAGTGCTTTTTCAATGAATTTGTCTAAGTCTCTTCTTAAGTCAGTTAAGTAAGTGCTGTCCCACCTCTTGTGGTAGGAAACTCTATAATTTGTAATTTTTTAGTCTGAAGAAGTATTTATTTTTGTCAGTTTTGATTAGCCTGCCCTGTATCCTGATACATGACTAAGCTTATTTGTCTCCTCTTATTTCAAGGATGCTGGAATATGGTACATATTTCACAAGGTGCCTACAGGAGATTCTCATGGATTGTTTCCTGAAACCAAGGCTGAACTTACCCCTCTAGGAATTTTCTATAACAACAAGGTTCACTCCAACTTTCGGGTAAGTGCTTATGCTTGAGGGTTGTAAAATTATGCAAAGTTTGTAATCTAAATACAGATGAGATTACATACAGATGTAAATACAGAGGAAGTACAGATGTAGTTACTCAGGGCAAGTAATAATTTAGCTCTTGGGGCATTTTCATGTATGTTTGGTCATAAGGAAGTCTGACTGCATTGGTTCAGACATCACATTGTGCCATTGTGGGTTGGTTATTCATGGAACAATGCACAGTACACCTTACAAATGATTAGGATTGCTGTCCCCTCCCTTCCCCTTCAGTCCTCCAGCTGCCCAGCATGTATCCCACAGATATTTGTAGTAAAAGCCATCTTGTTTTCCTGCTCTGATTTCCACTCTTTTTCATTCCCCAGTGTTTTAATTTTTTATTTTTCAGTGCCTCAGAAATAGGCAATAGTCATAATTTTTTTAAATGTATTTTTGTCAGTCCTACACAAGTGTGCATTTACAACTGTCCAATATCTTTTGCCTGACAAATGTCTTTGTATGTTCCAGCTGTCAAGGGGTGGGGGAGCAGGTAAAATACAAGGAAAATGGCAGAAAAAATAATAGTAAGGGAAAGGAAGGGGCTCAGTAGCCATTGTGTACTTGTAAAAGATTGACCCCCCCCCCAAAAAAAAAAAAAAGGATGAGCTCAATTGCTCATTTCTGAGACACTGAAAAACAAATGAATAAAAAAGCTAGGGAACAAGTGGCAGTCCCTCCAAAGTGCATTTTCAGTATTGGCAGTAGGACAGTCGCTGGCAAAATTGTGAAAACTCCGCATTTTTGTGGAGTGGCTCTGTAGCTAATCATGCTACCACCAGTTAAAATCAGTCTCCTGGGTTCAGATGACGTGACAGCCTACCAGAAGTTTGAAAATCCCAGCAGCAAGCCATGGATTCACTGTGTGCCTCACTTGCGAAGAGCAAGCCTTCTCAGGAAAACTCTCTAGGTTTGGACAACATGGCATCTCCATATCATGCAGATCCAGGCTGGTTCAATGATGGTTGCTCTGTACAAGATGGGGCCTGGCTAACAGTGCCCAAGGCTAGTGTAGCTATTGAATCAAATGACTGGTTGATATGGTTTTGAATTGGTGTGAACGGTTCTTCATTCCTATAAGTCCTGTCAGTCTTCTACCCAGTACATGTATTGCTCTTATAGTGCTTCAGTTTCGGGATCAGAGACCTGAATAGTTGCACTGGTGGCCCTATATACATTGGGGCTGCGCAACTTGGGGTACTCCAAATGTTTTGGCCTACAGCCATAGTAGCACAGTCAATGGGGAAGGCCTGTGGAAGTTGTAGGCCAGAAGATCTAGAACAGTGATGGCAAACCTTTTAGAGACCAAGTGCCGAAACTGCAACCCAAAACTCACTTAATTATCACAAAGTGCCAACACTACAATAAAACCTGAAAACTGAGGTTTTAGTTTAGGGAAAAAACCTCACAGCCTGTCCAAGCAAATGTATATATATCCTTGACAGCGCACTGACTGGCCGTGCGAAAGCTTGGACGAGTCGCAGCTAATTAGTCACGGCCCATGATGCCATTGCCTGGTGCCGCTACTCTTTTCCGAGCATGGGCATGGTCCCTATGTGCATTGTTATCCGATGCTTGACTGCTGGAGCGATGCTGGGGTGACTGGGCTCGCATGCCAACAGAAAGGGCTCTGCATGCCCGCTGTGGCACGTGTGCCATAAGGTTGCCACCACTGGCCTAACCCTACCCTGCTGCACCCCCTTAACCATAATATAGGGGTAAAATACTATTGAAAGGGGTGATTTTGAAAAAACCTTCCTTGAGTAGCTTTTTCTGCACAGCTCCTCATTTCTGCTCATTCTAAACACATTCCAACCATCAAAATCATGCCAGGACACCTTGTTTTTGTAACCCTAACCCAGTGATGTTGAACCTTTTAGAGACCAAGTGCCCAAACTGCAACCCAAAACCCACTTATTTATCACAAAGTGCCAACACTGCAATAAAAGCTGAAAACTGAGGTTTTAGTTTAGAATAAACACATCACAGCCAGTCCAAGGAAATATATATATATATCCTTGGCAGTGCACTGACGCTCGAACGAGTTGTGGCTAATGAGTTGCAGCTTGTGACATCATTGGCTGGTACCACTACTGCTTTCCGAGCATGCGTATGTACGCTGTTACCTGATGCGCGGCTGCTGGGGCAATGCTGGGGCGACTTGGCTCACGTGCCGACAGAGAGGACTCTGCACGTCCACTGTGGAAGGCGTGCCATAGGTTCCTCACCACTGATCTAGAAGGTCGCAGTGTGCAACTTTCATATATAGTAACCAGTAATAAAACAAGTTCTTTTGTTTTTGAAATGAGGCACCGAACAGACTTAGATAAAATGATACTTTAGTTTATGGTCATGTTCATTTCCTTAAAGCTGAAAACTATCAAAACAAATCAAATTCTTTACTACAGTTACAGACCAACATGTTGAGACTGATCAGATCTGTTAGTTGCATAGAAGCTATATTGTTAATTAACTTGGTGGATTAGCTCGAAATACTCTTGTGCCTTCTGCCTGCAAAAGTATTTATTTGGTGATGACATGCCTTTCATAGTTTGGATAGAAATCTGGCTTCCAGTTCAAAGAGAGTGTCAACACATCTGTGTTTCGACATCTTAATGGTGGGATTTTCTGAAATGTTTAGTGGTTCTTTTGGGACACAAGACAGAATATGAGAAATCTGCAAATGCACATTCCCAGGCTCTATCTTTGTTCTTTAATGGATAGTCTAATTAAGAACTACAGAAGTGTGTACATAATAGTGATTTTAGAGAGGTTAATTTGTCCCTTTTTGTTATTACAGGCCGGTTTATTTATTGATAAAGGTGTGAAAACCACCAATGCAAGTGCTGCAGATAAAAGGGAATACCTGTCTTTGGACAATAATGCAAGGTAGAACATTCTGGGATGGGGTAAATGGAACGATCAAGGATTAACAATACAAATAATGCTCCTTGCATTGTTGAGGATTGTAATATCTTAGCCTGCAACAACTTGGATCCTCCAAATTAATTCAATTGTGAACAAGTTTGGCTTCAAAATTCCCTCTTATTCTAGCCTTACTGATCATTGGGATAATTATACACTTTGGGCTGTTCTTCCCCACCTCCTTCCTGCAAAAGGATGGCCATCCAAGTGCATAGAGTGGTCTACCTTCTTAGAGTTTCCTTCCATTCTGATCTGCCTTGTGTATTCCTGTCTATAGATTTGCCAGCTATGGATGCAGGTACTGCTGGGTGTATAGAGAAAGGTGGTTGGTGTCCCACTTCTTAAAGGGATTTAAACTGTCCACTGGAGCATATTATGCAATACCTGTGCAGTTCCCTACAGCATGGGTGGGGAACTTTAGGCCTGAGAACCAAACCTGGCTGGTTTCCACTCTGGCCTTTCAGTGTCCCTTAGATGGCTACTCCCCCCCCCCCCCGTCTTTCTCTGGACGTGTCTCCTTTCCACTTACCAATAATTTCATGCTTTTTACCCCTTTGTAAAAGGTTGAAATGCTTCTCTTAAGCTTCACTAAAAACTTTAAGCAAGAATATGCTGGTACTTTTGGTCCTGTCATTTCTCCCTTTGGTTCTGTCTACCAGAGCCATATGTCCCCCGAGAGTGTCTCTGGGCCTGAAAGAGGCTCCCCACCTCTGTTCTTCACTGATGCATTAGTGTCCCTGAACTTCTTACACAGGATTTAGCTGGCAATAGTTCCTTCCAGCTTCTCTGACTTTCTCTTGGCTTCTCAGGCAGAAAAGGCAATGAACTGTTGAAACAGTGAAGGAACATTAAATTCTCTTAAGAGAAGAAACATCTATCTTGTTTAGAGAAATTTACATTTGTCTTGTAAACATCTAGATACATTCTTGTTCTTTTCAGTTTGCAATTAATAAGGGATCCCTTTGTGCTATGTAAATAAAGCATATCCCAGGGCAGAACCAGGAAACTTGTGGATCTGTGGACATTGCTGTCTAAGTCCTATCATCCTTGGCTGGCCTGCCCAATGGTCAGAGGTGATGGTTATTGTAGACAAACAGCATCCTAAGAGCCTAGGGATGTACAGATTTTGTTAAATCTGTTCCATCTGAGTTTTGTGGATTGTCAAACACCTCTTCTGTTGTCTGCTTATTGATGGAATCACATTTTTGAATTTCTTGAACTATTCACACTTGTCTAAATGTGCAGTTACTGAAACATACCAATCCTTATTCTCACTCTTTAACCCATGGGGGTGCGGAAAGGAATTCACATTTTCAGACAGTGCTTTTAACATTTGTAATATATTTATGTGACTAAATCTGTGTAAAGTTCGAGAAAATTAAAATTACATCACAAGTCTGTATGACTCAGGAGAAGACAATCTGGTGCAGAATCTGCAGGTCAAATCCATAGAAATCTGAATTAACTTGAATTGGTTGCAGATGTCAACATCCGTAGGATCCCCATTCCTGCCTTGGATAAGACCCCATGTGAACAAGTTCACATTCACTGCACAGTTCATATTTTTTGGCTTTTTCTAGCACTGGAGCTGATTTCCCTTCCTTGTGTGCAGAGAAGTATGCTGGATACTGTAAATGTGCATGCAGATTTTCATATATGCAGAGTCATTTATATTTTGTTCCTTCTTTTTTGTAAGGTTTCGACCTCATCAGGATGCAGATCCCGAGAAGCCACGAGTTGCTGCTTTCATAGACAGACTAATTGCTTACAAAAACAATGACCACGGAGCTTGGGTCAGAGGGGGGGATATCATCATTCAGAACTCCGGGTGGGTGCCCAAGACCAAATATTTGCATATCTTAAAAGTAAATAGCTCTCTTGAGCAGACTTGCTCGAGTTGATTGCATTGTGGTGTTAAATTCTGGGAGTGTAAAAATAGCAAACAGCAAGTTGATCTACTAAGAATTATTGGTATATTGCTTTGTTCAAAAGGATGGAATGCTTTTGCAAGCTTAGAAAGGAATTTTACCAGTGAATTTGGGAAGCAGTCCAGAATGGATATAAATTAAGTCTTCCCACTCTGCCACCCCCCACCCCAGTTACATCCCAGTGACTTCAAACAGCTGTACATCGCTATGTACAAGCAAAACATTTCCAGAATTATATAATTTATGGTTCCAAAGGGCTCCCTGTTTGGATCAGGCTCCACAACGGGGTTTTTTCCCCTTTAAAATAAAGAGAGGTCAGTTCAAACCATGTTTTAAAAAAACCCTGTTTTTGTCATAACATGTAGTTTTTCCCTGAGTTTGAGGTGCTAAAAAGCAGCAGCCTTCTGAAATGATTTTTCTTCTCTTCTAGGTTTGCTGACAATGGGATAGGTTTAACCTTTGCCAGGTCAGTGCTATTTGGCTTTCATGCTAGTGTTTGGCACCAGTCATGCTTATTCAAGATCGTTGATAGGATTTATTTATCACTGCATTTATATCCTGCCTTCCTTCCAAGAAACCCAACAGGAAATATGTGGCTCTCTTCCTTTCCCATTTTATATTTTCATCAGCACTAAGCTAGGCCAAGAGGTCCCGACTGGCCCAGAGGTCCCTGTAAACTTCATGGCTGTGTGGGGATTTGAACTCAGATTTTTCCAGTTCTGGTCTGATGGACTAATCCTGATACCAGACTGGATGAGCTAAAACATAACAGCCAAAGCCATGGGAGTGTTTTGTGAGAGCTAGTTGTGCCATGTGGTGCCAGAGATGTGGGTTTCAGTGCGACTTCGGGCATAAACTTGTCAGAACCAAGCATTTGATTGACTGTAACAATAAAGACATCCAGCATTTGCTACAAGCCCTAATGTGAAAAGAGAAAAATACTGCTTGCCTTTTGGAAAGAAATTTTTTAAAGTCTTAGATCTGCTGCTGTAAAACTATTGCTGACAGAGATCTCTGATTTTGTTTATGATAGTGATGGAAGTTTCCCAAGTGATGAAGGCTCCAGTCAGGAAGTCTCGGACTCTCTGTTTGTTGGTGAAAGCAAGAATTACGGCTATGCAGGTGGCCAAAACAAATACTGGGGAACTGGAGGAGTAAACAATAAAACTCGTACTCTGCCTAGAAACCGGTAAGTACACAGGGCCTGAGCACTCAAGATCAAGCCTATCCTGTGGCAGTGATAGTGGCCAAGAAAGAGTTATTTTCTACCACCATGGATTTTCTCAGTCATAACCAGCTGTCATTTTCCAAGTTTTTAGCGGCCTTTTCATTTTGGAAACCTTTGCAACATGCTGCGTCTTTCTGAAGAAAAGCTCTTCCTACCTGTGTGGAGGCCCCACAAGCAGTTGAGTGACCCCAAGCACGGTTTTTTTCTGTGACCAAAACTGCATGAAGATTCTTCTCAAATTCGGGAGGCTCTCCTTTTCAGAAAGGTGCTCTGCGCAAGTAGAGGGTAGCAGAAAACTGTGAGGAGAATATGGGAGCTAAAGTGCTCCTGCAGACATTTCCTTTGTAGAGATACAGAAGGCCTGAACGGGGTTAAAGATGAAGTACACTGTGTCCAAACTGTTTGTGTAAATTGCAGGTACTGCAAACTGAAATGCAAATTCATGTCTGCAGAGTAAATAGGTACATTTGAAATCATTTGGTTTCTGCATGGAAAGTGATGTGTATGCATGTCAGTCCAGTGGGAGTCTGCCTATACTTATAATCTAATGCAGCTCTAGCTGTGGTTCTCAGCATCAGCACGAGCAGTTCCTTAATTAACGGCTTCCTTAACTTTTTAACTTCCAGAATGAGTGGTACTTAATGCCTCTAAACAGGCAAATTACCACTGGACTATGAGATTCAGTTATGCCCTTTATTATTATTTTTGTACCTGCTAGTTGATCATGATTCCACTGAAGAAGAGTTGTACAACTACTATAGTATTTTTTTCAGTTTACGGCTGCTAGTGCATAATACTTTGAATAGGGAGTGGAGTGATGCCAAGGCTTTCCAAAGGAAAAAGTTCAGATCCTTCCTGGCACACCCATTAAGATTAAGAAGCAGTTGAGAAGACGAAATCTTGTTCTCTAACAGACAGCAAATTCTCTCCCAGCTTTCAAGATTCGTACAGATTTTTGGAAAGAAAGAAGAAAGTTCTAACCCTCTTCACAGTTCTTCATACTGTTTAGACCAAGCACACCAGGAAGCCCCCTGGGTTTCACAACAAAAAACTGCTACTCTGAACTGGCCTTTTCTGCCTGCATGGCTCACTTTGTAACTATTACAGCCTCATCCCTGCTCTCTGGACAATCTACTTTTAAAGATCTAGAATAGCAAAGCCACTTTGATCAAGAGCTTGCAGTTTCATTAGGACAAAGAGGAGGAGCAGGAGGAGATGGAGACAAAAAATGTGGTGTAGCCCTCAGTGTTCATTAGAAAGTCCATTACAATTTTGCTGGTGGCTCATAGCAGAAAAGCAATGAGTTGACGGTGCTAGGAGTCTCCACCTGGAAATACCTGATGGCAAAGTTTATGTATCCACCCAAAAGCTGCTTCTAAACAAAGCTCTTGGAAGGTGTTGGTTATACTGATGCAGCAGTAAGATGAGCCCTGTGCTGCTTGTATTAGGTTCACAACACTGAATTGCAGACAGTAAATGAACAAGATCAGAGAGCAGAAGCACTGGGACGAAATGGACCTACTAAAATAGTACCTCTTTCCGCTGTCTAATTTAACCAGCTACAGGAAGTCTGCACTTTACCATAGGATAATTGGAATTGGAAAAACAAGGGTAGAATTCATAAACAATTTCCTTGAATGAGGATTGTATGTAGTGAAACTCATTTAGAACAGATAGCATGGAATGTAAAATATTAAAAGCAGTGCTGTACCACTGGAATAAAACAAGAATAAAAGTTCCATTAAGATATGCTGGCCAGAGTAAAGACTATGATAAAACTAATTGGAAATAGTGTCTGAATATTGTACTGTTAATGCTAGTTCACAAAACAAGTTTGCCGCAATTTAAAACCGATCTTGTTGTCTTGAAGTCATGAATATTTACCATCTAGAGTTTAGTCCTGATTTATTCAAAGGCTGTTGCCATTGTGTTCAGTGGGGCTTACTGTCTAGTACTTTCATTAGTTTTTAAATATCTATATATTTAAATAGATATATCTTTACAAGTGTGTACTTATGTAGATAAAATGGTATTTATTTTGCTTTTAACAGGACTTATCCAATCAGAGGCTTTCAGATTTATGATGGACCTATTCGCCTCACCAAATGCACATTCAGTAACTTTGTGCCAACTCCAGACAGATTCACAAGTGCAATTGGGTTCTTGATGAAAAACACCTGGCAAATTACACCTCAGAACAATATATCTTTAGTGAAGTTTGGTGAAAATGTAAGTTCTTGACTGATTGAAATTGCTTTCCCCGATAGGAAAAGGATGACTACTTGAAGATTACAGCAAGCAAAGGCCTAATGTATTTCTTGTCTTCTAAGGTTTCTCTGAAAGTCTTTTTTGGTAAGCCTGGCCCTTGGTTTGAAGAGGCTGATCTTGATGGTGACAAGAACTCAATATTCCATGATGTAGATGGATCTGTGACTGAATACAAGGACACCTATGTTGGTAGAATGGATAACTTCCTGATTCGACATCCAGACTGTATTAATTTTACCAGGTGGAATGGTGTGGTCTGCAGTGGAAACTATGCACAGGTTAAAAGAGATGCTATTTTCTCTGTTTTATTATATGCATAAAATGAATCACATTTTTTTCTTGTCTACCTTTTAGACTGGCCTCTGATTATGAAAAAGCTATAGTTAAATTAGTTATACCTTTGTTTATATTCAAACTCAGTCCATCCAGTGCTCGCTCGCTCGCTTGCTCGCTCTCTCTCTCTCTCTCTCACTCACACACACACACACACACACACACACAGCCCACTCCCTGGGTACAAACAGTTTCTAAAATAATGAAGGCAAAGGGAAAGGTAACATTCACACAGCAAATACGGAGGGTTTGGACGAAGAGGAGATACGTGAGGTTAGATGCGCAACAGTGGAATGAACTCTGAAATGCAGGTTATTTTATCATATTTCCAGTTCTATGGTCAGGAAACTGAATTCATTTCCCTGTTCTCTTTTCATGCAAACACTGAAAGAGGCATTAGGCAAGTCAGTTTATTTTTTGGCTTTTATTCATTGTCTATGATAAAATGCTTCCTTTAACCAACCCTTTCATACTTGCTTTATTTACAATGTAGAGCTATTCTAGTCATGTTTTCAGAATACCACTGAGCTCCTTGCTGTAAGAAGGCAGTCTGTTTATACTGATTCTGGTCAGACAATCAGATTTTAGAGGATTGGAAACTAACTCATTGAACTAATGCTCTGTCTTTCCCGCTTTCAACTGTGGCTTCCTTCCTCATTTCATCTTTTAGCACTAGCTGTATCTTGGCATGGCATCCAGATTGGTTTTGGCAGTGGTTGGTGCTTGTCCTCCAAACCACAAATAATTCAAGGTACGGCCTTTAGTTTTGGTTTCTAATTCAGAAGGCATGACAAGCTATGGCTAACCATCAGCAGGAAAGCGAAGCTACATGCAAGGGAGCATCCTAAACCATGGCTGGAACTGAACTGTTGTTTATCCAAACTTTCCTTTGACTATATCACACCATCTAGCACAAAAAGCAGGGTGTTTATTCAGACATTTTATGTAATCTAAACTGATTTGTGTTTCTTCCAAGTTATGCACACCCAGGGGGCTAGACTGCCTCTCTTCTTTCAATTAATATTTCTTGTTAATCATGTCATCATCCATTCTCATGCGTAGGTTTTCCACTTGCCTTTAAGGTGTATATCCAGACACGAAATCCACAGAATCTTACCATGACTATGGTGCGGGATGAATATCCTTCAAACCCGATGATCCTGAGAGGAATTAATAACCAAAAAGCGGATTTTCAGCAATACCAGCCTGTGGTGATGCTCCAAAAGAGCTACACAATACACTGGAGTGGACAGGCCCCTCAAACAACCTTTCTTTACCTCATTAACTTCAGCAAGTAAGTTCCTTTTCAGTGACCAGTTTTGATACAAAAGACTAGATTGCCAGAGGACTTAAACCTGCAAGCAAGAACTTTTTTTATTTTTAATTCTTATCTGCGCATATATGTGAAAAAGCTAAGAGAAACATAGATTTACCATTTTTTTTTAGTTTTTGCAATGCAGTAATGTAATATGAGGGACTGAACAAAAAGCTCTATGAGCGATAAGCAACAAAACGAGAGAAAACCACCGTGATTATTTGATATAGTAGTAATAGGTTGCTATGTCTGTATGCAGTGATAAACGAGGATTCAGAAGAATCCTGCATTCATCATTCACAGGCTGCATGCCTGTTTGGTGCCTCCTGTCTTGAGGGTGGCTAAACTAACTAAGCATTAAAAGCTTAGCATGAAATGGAGATGGGCGCCTCCCTCTATACCTGTTTCAGCTAATGCAGTAAAATCCACCAGGACTCCTTTCCTTTCCTATGTGACCTGAACTAGGCTTGTTGCATATCTTCCAAGCCAGATTTATCTCTCAAGATGGTAATGATTCCTGGCTTATTTCAGAAGAAAAGTGAAGAGACCTAGTTCAGTTGAAATGCAAAGTGTTTAATTCCTGGTTGTTATAATTGCTCCTGCTGGTGATGAGAACTAAGCTGGAACAGATGAGTTAGATATACTAGTTTGTATTCATGAATGAGAAGCCCAGATTCGATGGAGTCTGCATTATTATTGTGTACAAACCCAGCTATGGATTATATTATCACTCAAAATTAATTTGCACTTAACATTCAAAAATGTGTTTTTAGCTAAATTATTTGTGGGTAAAATTCACACAGAATATCTGTATAAACCATTCTGAATGCTCTTGTGCACCTTACATCCATTTCAGGAAGGATGTTCAGTCGCTTTTCAAAATAATGTACTGTAGAACAAAGTATTTTGTTTCAACATTCCCGCAGTATTTTGATGTGACCAAAATACATTCAGTATTCAAATTAATGGATATAGTTTGGTCAGAATATTAGAGGGTCTTGGTTTAAACCATAGTAAAGGCAGTTGCTGATTAACTCTGTCCATTCATTTATGGCTAAATTTACTTCCCCATGTAAGGGAATTGCAACAACTTTGTTGTAAATACCTACTAAAACATCAAAGTTTTAAAACTGTAAGAGTATGTTGAATAACAACAAAGGAACAGGTAGTCTATATAGGTGAATGGTCAAATGTTAATTTCATTCTCTTTGCAGGAATGACTGGATTCGGGTAGGTCTCTGTTACCCTCCAGACACTTCCTTCCAAGTAACCTTTGATGAATTCCAAAGGCAGGCATCTGCTTACTCTAACGTGGAAGACTATGTTCCTGTATCTTCAATGGCCGAATTGCAGAAGCGTCGAGCAGAGAAATTGTTTTATTTTGACAACAGCACTGGGTAGATATTCACCATAAAAGAATAATACACAATAGAATTAAATGCTCAGTTTCATAGTATCTGTAGGAGCTGGTTAGTCTGTTTCTTTGCAGGTGAAGAGGTGTGCCATTCGTTGTGTCTCCTGTTGTTGCATTTCTAAGAAACGATTTATGGTTATGAGTGCAGTGATTGATCAAGTTGTCTTTTTTCTAAAGGTTCCAGTAATGCAGGTTGTTCTGAGGGCACATCAAAAATGGGCATATCCATTCAGCAAGTAATTTTATTATCTATCTTAAGACCTCTGTGTCGGGCGTTGTCGCTCTGGATTTTAGTGCCCTTTCACCCTGCCAGTCTTCAAAGCAATTGTTGCAAATGCTGCCATCTATACAAGAGGAAAAGTTGCAGAAAACACGGCATCTTTTCTTCACAAGGGCACATCCTTCATTTGTGGTTTTACACTAATAATATACAGCCTATCTACTCTAGCATCTCGGCAGGCTTAAATAGGGCTACTGTTGAAAACACAAGTTGTGACTTGCAGTCTACACCAGATGGAGTGCACAGGATATTCCTGTGCAATATAAGTAAGGTGGAAATACAATTTTAAAATCTCTCTTCTGCTCAAAGTTACCAGAGTGATCTCCATGTACAAGCAAGTAAGCTGCTTGTATGAACTGTTAGCCATAGTAACACAAATGAATGAAAAGCATTTTTTTATTACCACCCCCTCTTTCTATGCAACACTTAAATTGGTAACAGTGGTACAACTATAGAGCAAAGGTGGACAACTTGTGGCCCAGGAACCACATGTGGCTCCTTTTTTTAAAAAAAATTGTGAAATGCACAAATCAAAGAGGGGGGAAATCATAATGTAGCACCAAAATTCATGAGCAATCCACTATGGTGCCAGGAAAATTAACTGTGATTTGTGCCACTTTAGAGTAGGGTTTGCCTAGGCATCCCCAGAATGAACAGAGCTGGCAACTGCATTCTGTATGTCTTTATTCTGCTGATTTGTGTGTCTTGTTGCACAGTAAACACAAAGAGCAGGTCTGATCAGGAGGTGCAGTGTTTGATGTGGAAAAAGGAAGATTCGGTTCAAGCCACTGCTTGGCCTCAAACTTGTCTGACAAAATAGAAATAGCGTAAACAGTTCTGGCAACAGGGCTGCAAAGCAGGTTACAATAAAGGAATAGCTAGTGGACAGGGGAAAAAACAAGGGCATTGTACTCCACCTGCTGTTCTTTAAAGGTTATGCACTGGCTCATCTTCTCCCTAGCAAGGTTGCACATCCTCTTGGGCAGGCAAGTAGCTTGCAGTGATGTGGCCGGAGAGTGGAGAGATGCAGCTAAGAGCACTTCCCAGCCATGCTACTGTTGCTGCTTTTGCAGGGAATAGCCCCTCATCCCCAAAAGCGAGTGATGCAGCAGTCAGGGCAACCGCCCATACTGAGTAGACCTGTGCGTCTCCCTTTGTGCAAAATAATGATTGATGGATAGCAGGGTGGTTGTGAGCATGCACCAAACAAGGATTGAGCACACCATGTGCCTGGAATTTTTGTATAAATTACAGGTAGCATAGATGTCACACCTGCCGAGTAAATAGGTTTGCATGCCGTCATTTGGTGGAAAGCAGTGTTGGCAGGGAACACCTATTTTATTTTATTGAAGTCTGCCTAGTGGAAGCACCACCCTCTGGAGTCAAATGGTGCATTCTTAAAGGGCCCATCCATCTGGGGTTTGCTGAAACTGTGCTGCTGTTCAGTGTCCCCACAATCAAACCGGTGGCAGGGGTGGGGGTGAAGGATCAGCAGAGTCTGACTGTTTCACAGAATCGTAAGTGGAGAATTGCCCAGTGAGTATAACTGCTTAAAAAAAGAATCTATGCATATGACTTGAGGGATGTATGAGGACACTGCAGCCGGTTTGGTAACAATAGGTGTCTGTTCCTTTTGTGTCCTTGTGTGTAGGCTCCTGTTTTTGTTTCTTCAAGCCAAAAACCACAGGAATGGCCACAGTTACTGTTCATCTCAGGGATGTGAAAGAATCAAGATACAAGCCACCTTTCAGTCAAAGCCTGCCAGTAACTGCTTGAAGAACGCTTATCCAAAGTACTTCCAGAGGCCAACGGTTGTGACAAGAATGCCCAAGAAAAATACTGGCCTGTGCCAAAAATGTGGCTCAACTCAGGTGGGAATGAGGGCAAGATCCAGAATATGTGTGAGCTGTTGATGCACTTACTTCCAAGCTTTTCCAGCATGTTGACACAATAGCTACAAATAGGAGCAAATAAGACAAGATTTTAAAGGAAAAAGCACGCTAGATATGTGTGCACATAATAGGACTGCAGGAAGATTAAGGACATGTGAATCCTCTGGAATTGATTTAAAAATGCTTAATTGTGCACTTGTACTCTAATTTTTTAAAAATTGAGATTGCTTTTCAGGATCACCATTCTGTTCAAGGACTACTTACATTGCATCTTTTCCTTACAAATTTTATTTCTGTATTTCCCAGTAGCCAAAACTCTGTGGACAGTGTATAGTATTTAATAAAACACAAATAAATACAGTTAAAAATCACGAAATTACACTAAAAATCTAAAACCTTTCTAGCAACAAAACAACCCAGAGATGTCCATGCTGCTGGGCCAGTTAAAACAACTAACAACACTTCCAACCCCTCCATGTGTTACTCGGAGTTAATGAATGCCTCAGCAAAGATGGTGGTCTTAACCTGGTGCCAAAATGTTGGTAAAGTTGGTGCCAGGTGGGCCTCAATCTGGAAATCATTTCATAATTTGAGGGCTACCACAGAGAAGGTCCTCTTTCTTGTTGCTACCAACCAATCTTGCCTTGGTGGTGGTTTTTAGAGGAAGGCATCAGATAATGAGAGTAGCATTCAGGTAGACTGCAGTTGGAAGAAGTGTTCTGTCAAGTATTGTAGTCCCAAACTGTGGAGGGCTTTTTCGACTAAAACCAGCAGCTTGAATCAGGCTCAGAAGCATGTAGGCAACCAGCGCAAGCAGGCCAAGACAGGTGCTATATGTACAAACCTCCTGATTCCAGTTATTAATCTGACTGCTGGATTTTGCACAAGTTACAGCTTTGGAACGGTCTTCAAGGGCAGCCCTACATAAGGGAAATTGCAGTAATCTAGCTTCTGGATTCCAGAGCACAGATAAGTGAAACTAGGCCTTGCAGTCCAAGGGACTCACAGGAGTCTTCTCCAGCACCACAATTCAAAGGCCTCAATTCTATGGCACTCAGCCTTCCTTATGGTCCAACTTTCACAGCCATACATTGCAACTGGACAAACCATAGCCTTGACTATACTCTTCGTTGGCAGGGTGGTGTCTCTGCTTTTTAGTATGCTGTCTAGATTTGCCATAGCTTTCCTCCCTAGGAACAAGCGTCTTTTAATTTCTTGGCTGCAGTCCCCATCTGCAGTGATCCTGGAGCCCAGTAAAATAAAATCTGTCACTACCTTCATTGAATGCTTTGACTTGGATTTGAATTGAGATCATTCTGTCATTTTGGAGCTTGTATTCCAGTACTGCTTTTTGTATTCTTTTATTGACTGTGAAGGCTACTCCATTTCTTCTGAGGGATTCTTGCCCGCAATAGTATACCTGACGGTCATCTGAATTAAATTCACCCATTCCTGTCCATTTTAATTCACTGATTCCTAAGATGTCAATATTCAGTCTTGTCATCTCTTGTTTCACCACATCCAGCTTGCCTTGATTCATGGATCTTACATTCCAGGTTCCTATACAGACCTTTACAGCATCAGAGTCTCCTTTCACCACCAGATATATCTGCAACTGAGTGTCCCTTTGGCTTTGACCCAGTCATTTCATTCTTTCTGGTGCTACTAGTACTAGCCCTCTGCTCTTCCCCAGTAGCATATTGGACACCTTCCAACCTGAGGGGCTCATCTTCCAGCGTCTTATCTTTTTGCCTTTGGTACTGTCCATGGGGTTTTCATGGCAGATACTGGAGTGGGTTGCCATTTCCTTCTCCAGTGGATCGCGTTTTGTCAGAGCTCTCTACCTGTCCGTCTTGGGTGGCCCTGCACGGCGTAGCTCATAGCTTCATTGAGCTACACAAGCCCCTTCACCATGACAAGGCAGTGATCCATGAAGGGGTTGCTTTTCTGTACCATGTTTTTAAAACTTTGTTTTCATCTGTTCACAGGGGTTAAAAATACATTGGCCCATGCTACATTTTATAGCTTGCTGTACATCAATAGAAATAATATATTTACCCCTTTTCATGGTATTGTGTTGTATATTTGAATAGCCCTCTTTGTGCTTTTTCCAGTAATAACATTTTTTTCAGTGCAGTCATTTGAGTTACTGCATTTCTGTTCTAAGGGAACTCTAGGTCAGTATCATAAATAATTTCTATTTAAAAACATGAATTGTATCCTCCTTGTTCAGATGGCATTTACCAGTGATCCTCATAAATCCTACCTCCTTGTGAAAATACAGTCCTCCGATCAGGCAGAATCACAGAGGAATCAAGGCTCTTCTGTCTCGGTAAGGATTCTGTCAATTTTCCTGTGCCAGGTTCCTTTTCTGACTTCATGCAAAAGTATCAGATTCAGCAATGTGAAGCATTATCCTGTGACTTGTTTGTAAAATACTGTTTGGAAAACTTAAAATACTTGTTTGGAAAACTTAAATGGGAGAAATACCTTCTGTACTACATGCTAACGAAACTGTACCAGGCCGCCTAATAATTAGGTTTTGCTAATACTCCTTAAAGCTATGATTAGAGGAGTAATTTTGATGTTTACTTCAGCTCTAGTGGTTTAAAGGTGATGATGTAATGTGAGTTACCACTTTTCCACTCTGGGGACAGATATGAGACTGAGTAATAAAGATAGGCAGGTATCCTTCAGAGCTTGAAGGTTAGAATTTAAGAGTTTAATACAGCCTGCCACTAAAAGCATTTCTTGTCACAGTGGAGTGGTAACAAATCTTTCAATGAGCAGCTGTAGTGTGATTCCAATCCCCTTGCCTTCTAACAGGGCAAATTAAAGCTTCCATGGTTGTTCTGGTCTGCTTTTGTGTTGCTTTCTATCGAGGGGGCTTGTTTCAGTGGGCAAACCTTTCACTGTTGGTGGAATCCTATAATGGCTGGAACCCTACTGGAGCTATGATTACAGAAACACCATTATTACAGGACTTAAAATGTTGTCTGTTGAAATTAGCATGTTACCTGAGGAATGCCTTAGTAATACAAAGGAAAAGACCTAACCAAATTCCTGAAGCGTCATAAAAATCATATAAGAAAGAAAGGAGAAGACATTGATAGCTCAGTGTTACAAAGACCCTGTTGTCGTCTGTAAGCCTAATGATCATAAATGCAGCGGAACCATCAGTTACAGCAGATCACTGTATTTACAAATTATTGTTTCAGGGAAGAGGCAGTGTGATTTATAGCAGCTCTCATTTCAGGTCAACGGCGTCACGTTTCCATTGAGAGGTGTGGGTGTACTTACCCTAGCCATTGATGCTTGTACTGGCAAAGTAACAAAAGAAACATTTTTCCCTGAAGTGAACATCAAGCGCCTAGATGATCATATAAGAACTGGAATTCCCCAGAGGTATATTAATACAATATAAACCCATCAGCCTGCTAATACGATGAGCATTGCATTGAGACCATCTTGCATTTCAGCTCAAAACACACAATGGAGCTTTGTCATAATGCTTACAGAACAGTGCTTAGGGGACTTCTACTATTGCTGTGAATTATTTGTGGCACTTTCCTCTTTACATCTGCAAATTATGGCAGGAACTCGTATTTCGGATGGTCATGTGTGACATTGAGACTGCGTGCCAGTATATATAAAAAGGATTCTGCAAGCTAAAACTGTTAAATGTATCAGATTTGCTTCATGTAAGAGGGCCAAAGAAATAAGTCAAGCATGTGCACAAGCCCATGGCTCATTGCAGCTCGGTTTTGCTTTTGCATGTTAGATTAAAGTGTGGTTTCGCTCAATGTGGAAATGCAGCCATAGAGTAAATTAGCTGATCAGACTATCCCAAGAGCAGAACATTAGGCTTCTTCAGCTAAGAAAGGAGTAGCCAACTCAAAACCCTGATGATGGTTTGGCCTACA
>NW_025336087.1:48944450-48962144 GCF_004798865.1 Varanus komodoensis
TGTAGGCCAAAAATTCTGGTAGGACATAAATTGTCCAACCCTAATCTCAGAGGTGAATGTGGTTGTCTTAACATGGAAAGGATATAGATTGGAGTAAAAATATAAAACAGTAATGATTTTTAACATAGTTTAATATTTCCCTTAAAAGACATGAGCAGGCAGTTTATGGCTTATGAAAGCTCCTTAGAAATAGGAAATTGCTGGCTTTTAGAAATGCCTTAGCAAAATTTTGAGGTGCATCAGACCATAACTAGAGCAGAAAATATTTTTCAGGAGGTAAGCATGCTTAAAGTGTTTTGCTAAGTAGTTGGGCAGCAAAACTCAATATAAATTCCTGTCAGTTGATTATGGAGGGTTTCTGTTGTGTTATAAAGATTACCAGAAGCTGCTTTTAGGAATATACACATTTTGAAATTTATGTAAGCTGTTTGCATACATATTTTGTTTATGCTTATTAGGTAATTGAGGGGTGGGTAAATTCTTCTGCCCCACTTGCTATTGTCAGAACCCAGACTACTCTGTAAAATACATTCTGTATGAGCAGTAATAGTTCAGTGTGCTTCTCTGCCTTCCAACTGTATCTCTTTATGACTTTTTTCTCAGGTCTATAGTTATATTAAGCACCGCTGGAAAGATAAAAAGTCTTAACATTTCACAAACCTTAATGACCCTGGGAGCAGCAAAACCAGCAAGTCTTCAGAACACAGGTTTGTTCTCTTTTGTATATAAAGTTGCCCTTACTTTCTAGGACAATGAATTCTAAAGATGCTGTTTAAACTTCTGTCCTGTATCCATATATAGCTAGTTCGGGACATTTTTCAAGGTGAATCAGGTTGACAGTAGCATTTTACAGTTTGTTATAGAATGGAAAGTGTTTTATTAAACAATTCATTTATTTGTTGTTAATGGCTTTCATGTTCTGAACTGCAACATTTTTTGTTTTCTCTCCTGTTTTATGTTTCAGGGCAGATTAGTTTTCTGGGCTTTAGAGGAAACTTTAAACCATCTTGGATAAAACTATTTACCAGTCCTGCAGGGCAGGGCTTAGGTCAAATTGAAAAGTATATTCCTTTGCAGCTGGAAGAGTATGGTTGTGTCAGAGTGAACACTGGCCGGCGGAAAGACTTGGAACTTTTAAAGCAGGCTATAAGAACACAGTAGAAATTTGAGGGTGCATGTGAGCACTGAAGACAATGTGAACTAATTTATTTATTTTATGGGATTTTAAAATGTACTATTATCCAAAGTACATCACTTCGCTGTTTTGATATGGACATATGCCTATGTTGAATGCTTGAATGCCATTCTGTGCACCTTTGGATTGTATAAAATATTAAAAAATTAAAGTATTTGTTAAAATACATGGGGGGGGTGGGATGCCTCTGATGTTTGTCCTTATAAAAAGCCTTTTGTCTTCTACTTTCTTTGTGTTTCGTTCTTAAGAAGAGCAGATGTTGGAAGCATTGGCTACCTTGGAGAATTTGATCAAAAGAAATAGCATTGGCCTAGGATTACTTGAAAGTATTCTAAAATGTTTGCATATTTGTATTTTAAGGAGGCCACTTTGTACATTATAGTCAGCTGCTGCTTCTTTCTTTCTAATTCTCACATGTACTCTGTGCACGTAAACATGATTCTGTGGTGGTCTCTCAGTTCACATATTACGTGTGAGAGTCTTTAGTTAGATGGAGAAAGTGTAACCGAGTATAATTCATGAAATGGCCCTACATTTGGTTTTCTCATTAATCCTCTTACAGTCCATGCCTACTGAACCAAGTTACCAAGTGCGTCTGCTTCTCTACATGAAGTGCATTAAGCTGGTTCCAAGTGAAAACTTGCTGCAGGGTTTCTCTAAAGGCAGGGGAACCCGTCACTGGCAGTCTGTGCTCAAGCTTAGTTGTTCCTCCAGCAGTTGTTTGGCCATGGTACAGGCCTAGTAGGATAGTAATGATACGGCATTTCCAGCAAGTATCCAGTTGCTGGGCATTCTCCTAACCATATGGCCAAGAGTAGCCAAGAAGGACAGTCTTTACAGCTGGGGATCAATCTTCTGACTTTACCAAAGGTAGGAGTTCCTTGTCTCCCACCTACAGATCAGTCTAATTTGTTAGGAAGATGGTGTTTATAAAGCTCCTAAATTTCAGTTCTTATGTCTGTTAGCTTTTCCTTCCCTGCTAAGACACACGGACATACCAAAAAGTGTGGTTTTTGAAGGAAATCCCATGGTGGTCCCCCACTGAGGTTTTCTCATTGGCCCATCCTTTTGGGACAGACCAGCACAAAAGCCAGTGCCTGAGATAGTTTGCTATTCTTTGGTGTGGTTTCCTTTACAATGTCTTGCCTCTGCAGTCATGAAGGGCTGCTACCCCTCCATTTACCCCCTGACCTGGAAGCCTAAAGCAAGGAGATAGGGGCTGCCACCAAAACAGTTCTTTTCCATTTTCTCCCTCTGAGATACCTGGTAGGTGAAGGATAAGAGGTAGATCCCACAGCACAAGAGAGATCTATCAGTTTCTTGTGACTCGAATCAGAGGATTTTGGGGAAAAGGAGACCCATAAGCACTCAGCCAGAATCACGCCTTCACTTACTGATAGGGCTGGAACAGCAGACACCAGATAAGGCTCAGGTTCCCTGCTTAGGAAGAATGCTAGGTTGTAGGGATAAAAAGAAGGTCTCCACATGTTCTTATATTTGCTTGGATCATAATTAACTTTTTGTGCGTGTTTTCTTTGTGAAACTTTTTTTTTTTTTGGCATCCTCCCTATGCATCTACCTGTGCCCTGAAAATCTATTCCTGAGTTTTAAGAGATTCTTAGGAATGTGTGAGATACATGCAAATGATGTGAGGAATTGATGGAAATCACTCTTACTCTGTGAATGGAAGTGTAAATAGTGTAAATCCCAACTCACTGTTTCAGAAAGCTGTAGCACTAGAGAATTCTCTAGTTTGCAGGTTTCTTATGTGAAATTTTAATTGAATGTTCACAGCATTTATGTGCTTTTGAATATTTATTGGGGTCCCCTTTTACAACACATTATGAAGACCATATTTTAGTTGCTAGCCCTGCAGCCCATCAGCTGTGCAAAGTCTGGAGACTATTAATTCACCAAGAGTTCTGTATTTTCTCTTAGGATATTGAGGTGCTCAGGCCAGAACCAGAATTGTGCTGAGGTGAACTATTACCTACAGGAATCTGTTCTCCATGGATTTACACCCTACCTTGTGGCTTTCTCTCTTAGTTATAAAATTTATGGACTATTTCAATGAGAATTCTTGCAGTAAATTACTGTGCTTTTTAGAACAGAGTCAGTCTATCCATTATATATTCATAAAGATAAATCTTGGTTCATTATTTTCTTCCCTAAGAGGTTAGCAGCATTTATGTTCAAGCTGATAACCCTGAGCAGAGTTTGAAGGTATGCTACTCATCTTGGATTAGGCTAGGAGGAAAGGAATTGCTCCTCATGGTATAACTCAGAAGATTAACCCTGACTTCTGACCAGGGGTTGTTGGTATCCGAAATGCAACATAACTGGCTTCTGGATACCTAAAATGCAAACTTGCAGCAATTTTCCAATTCCACTGTCTTCGGAAAATTCACCTAATATAACCTGGAAAACAAGAAAAATGTAAGATTTGCTTTGCTGACTTCACAAACTCCAAAGGTGATATATTTACATGCAATTGTTTTTTATAGTAATAGAAAAAAAAGTTAGCAATTAGATTCTTTAAAAATAATCCTGTGGGCAAGGTACCTAGATAACAGATGGCTCCAATCTGTGAGGCTCTGTTTCTGTGTACTCCCCAAGAAACTTGACTTTCCTCTGTGTTAGTATCATGCTTGGAGGCTGGGAGAGATTGGATCATCAGCCCTCCATCCCTGCCCCCTGGCCCGTCCACTGTCTTGTACAGGGTTGGAGTTCCACCTCCATTAGTGGGAGCCATGGCGGACTCTTCAGCAGTGGCTAGGTGGAGCCAGAAGAATAGCTCTGGCATTGGAGTTCTAAGTACAGTGGGCCCTCAGGCATATGGTCCAAATTTGGTTGTAGAGACTCAGTCCAACCCTCCAGGCCTCAGCAGCTGCTCACACCACCTTCCCCAGCTCCACCTTCTCCAACCACCAATTATTTATTTGTTCCTGGTTGTTGTGCAGCCATTTCACCCATGCAAAAATGTTGAAAGGCTTGGTGGAGTTAAGAACACTGGGCTTTAAACAATACTTAAGCTCCACCCACTTTGCCTTTGGGCCTGCCCCCTTTGCTTTCAGCCCCTCCCACCACTGGAATGGGGCCCCTGAGACTTTCCTGTAAAAGAGGGCCCCACCTCTGGTCTAAAACCTGTGGGGAGCTTTCCTGAACAATCCTATGGCCTCTGGATCTTGTCTAGAGGCCATAGGAAAATCTCTACCTGTATGCTTTTCCTGTGCACAAATAGGATGCCTATTTTAATTTGTGGTAATAATTCTAATCAAGTAGCATCTCTATCTGTTACACAAATTTCCATGTGTAAGCAGGAAGAAATTAGCCAGCAAATCACAGCAATACAGAAATATCTGAACACACAGATTCCCAAATACAGTTTCAGTTCATTTGGATGATGAATCTTTTAATGCCTGGGATTAGGGATATTCTACAAGAGTTGGGAAGATCCCAAAAATACAGCCAGGAATCCTAAAAAAGAAAAAAAAATACTGTGACATTTCATTTTTCCATTGGTTATCACAGTTTTGTATGCCATTATTAGATTACTTTTAGCCAGGTAATTATTTTGCAGGTAGTCCTTCTTTAATGCAAAGTATAAAACATGGTTTTGCAGGTATTTACTCACAGAATATGTATTTTTCCTCGAACATGCCTTTTATACAGGAAATGTAGAGGGGCCAAGTGGGTCCATCACGTTGCCTTGCATAATCTGCTACCTCAGTCGTTGCCAATAAAACATTTGTGGTGATAATTTCTTCTACGTCTTGCAATTTCTCTTCCGCTCAACATGACCTGTGCAGCCAGGCAGTTGCCCACACGACCAGTTGGTTGTATAATGCAACACACTGCTCACCTGATGAAATAGTAAGAAAACCCTAAGCTTGAGGGCTCTCCTTTAGTCAGAGCGCTCTCATGGTTTGCAGGATACCATGTGCCCCATTACGTGAGTGTCCTATGATAACATGAAACACGGTGATGGGGGAAAAGGTGTTCCCCATCTTGATACAGCTACATTAGGCAGGTGCTAAGCTACAGCCATTTTTGGTAACTTCCGCTATTGTAGGAGCAAGCCTTTCTCTTCCCGCGAGGTGTACTGCGAGTTCTCAGACGGGATGTTCTGTCTTTGTAATACTGAAGCTCGCAGTAGTATACGGGGCTGGCCTCCATTTTTGTCAGGCAAGTCAGCTGAAGGGAAGCAATCAGCTCGCCCAGAAAGATCGCTGCTGATCCGTAGACAAGCAGGTGAGAACCACACATTTCCAGAGCTGTTTTTGTGGCTTTGATACCGCAATTCGCAATGCAGAAGAAAAAAATGCATCGTTCACTTCAGTCGGTTTGTGAATGTATTTTAAAGCCACTTAAATGGGTGAAGTAGCAGCATACTTGATCATACAGTAAGAGCGATTTCATTTTGACCCGTAAAAGTCAGTCGTACCAGCTGAGCCTGCGATGTATTCCAGGCACATTTCCCTCCCATCCGAGAGGTCGCCGACCTTCAGTAAAGCGTACTTTGCCGTAATAATGGCAATTACAGAAGGTGCACTACTGTTGCATGCTAAAATGACAAAGTGATGCAAATGACCAAGTGAGGAAGAGGTTTAAATCTATGTTGTCATATCTGCATTTCCTAAGCAACAGGAGATACTGATAGTTGCTGAAACAATTAACATTAATATCGAGTTGATTTGCAGTTAAATAGGGCATGCATGCTATCTGGAGGCATAGCCTAAAGCCCCGCTCATGCTTTTGTCCCTGCATCTCCTTAGAGCCCACAGGAAAGACAGGCTGTTTTGCTTTCTCTGCACAATCAACAACACTAAGCAGGACCATTGCCTATGCTCTGTTCGCAGACAGGCTTAGGGCACAATTGTGTGGCTTCCAGGTGCTGCCTTGATGTCCGCAAGGCAGCTGGGCATCCCAGCTCTGATCTCAGAAAGATGCTGCATGGTCAGAGTTGGAAATCCCTCCGGCCAGGGAGGGCCCTCCCTCCGTCCGCCCTCACAGCCTCTGCAGCTCTTCCCGCGGCACCCGTGCTGCCAAAACTGCAAATGCAACTTGGGAGCCAGCAGGCCGGGGTGCATTTTGCAGGCTGAGGGCAGGAGGGGTGAGGCTGTGCTGGCACGAAGGAAACCCAGTGATGCCTCCGGACCCCTCCTTGCAACAGCTGCAAAAGGCTTCAAGAGCTAGAATCTTTTGCAGAGCAAAAGAACCCGAGGGGCAGTCTTGGCTTCCCCACTGCAACCGGACTCAGTTGGATACCCATTATCCCCCAAGGTGGTGGCCACATTGGATGGCACGTTAGTTTGCTGGACTGCAACATGAATGCCCAGGGATGCGCAGAACAGGACTGAAATGTCCACCCTGCTTGCTTCCTATGGCCATAAATATTGATGACTTGCCAAAATGATAAATATATGAGCGATTGTGACTTATTCATAGTTAATGTGACCTTCTCCACAGTAGGACCTTTTACTAACTGTGCATATTTATGACCATGTGACAAAGCTGTAGTTTCAGATTTAAGAAATTCTGTATAATAGAAGGGAGGAGCCTGTAATGGTCACATTTTTCCCAGGAACAACTCCATTCTGTCTTAATTCCATGTCATTTTGCAGTTTTAAAAAGTTTGCATGAAAACTCGTGCATTTCTATGTGAGTATTGATGCATACATATTTTCTCTTAATCTCTGAACTTTGCAAGAGATTTCCCCTAGTACTTGCCTTTCCATGCTATTTTTCATGCATTGCAAGAAATGTGGAAATACAAAAAATGATAGTTCATGTATAGCAAATTAGGTCAGTTTGTATGAAAAGGTACAAACTAAATAATAACATGGTTTTCACCAAACTCAGATTTCTTCTTAATCCAGGTTACATTTAGCAAAAATTAAGTACTTCTTACAATTAAAGTGTACACCTCACAAGTACTTCTTACAAGTACAACTTAAGTACTTCATACAATTAAATGCTTCTTACAACTGAATCTATAAAATATAAGGTGATGCATTTATAATAGCTAACTAAACTAAATTAATAATATAACAATAAACTAAGTTAATAATTAATAATTAAGTTAATTAATACTAATTATTAACTAAATTAATAACAAAGTTAACAATATAATAACTAAACTAACTAAAATATTGTATCAACCTAATAACTCACTTGTCTCTTCAGCGGTGGCAATGTTTGCACTGAAAATGAAAGCTTTCTCACTGAATGTGCAGTGCACACACATACTGTAGATGTGTGCAAGCACAAATGTATGCATGCACCAATTACGCACATAACAGGGCTCTGTGATTGCAGCCACCTCGGAGAGACTGCTGCAAAAAGTGTGAATATTAGCTGCCAGAAAACGATCATGAAGCCCTCCAGAGCCAATTAACTTGTTAAAGCCAATCAAATGTTGCAGACTTTGTGCTTCCTTTCATAGCCACTGGGCTGGCTTGTTTGCCTTTTAATTCTTGAATGGGGAGTTTGTTGAGTGTGTGGAATTAGGGCTGATTCTGGGGTGGCTCGGCAATGAGAATAAACAGTGCCGCTGATTTGAGAAAACATTGCTTCCTTGCTCCTGCTTTCCATGGGCAGCCTCTGTACCGCGCATTTGTTTGCCAGACCGGTGTAATTAATGTGAACCATTTAAAGAGAAGCACAAGAGATTTCATAAGACTGTTGTTAAAAGTTACACATGAACCTACTTCAAAACTGGGGTTGGTAAGTTAAACAAACATTAATAAGCATGTGCTAACAGATGCTGTTTATGGGGTGTAATAAAACCTGGAACAGAACAAAGTATGCAAGTGATGGCTGGTGTGTGCGTGATTCTGTATATGCCCACAGTGCACCCCACTTACCCTATAAGCTCTTACAATGCAGAGCTGTTTGTTTTGGAGCACAACCAGTTACCATGAACTATAGAGTAGACTGAATAAAATTCTGCTTATCCTGTCTGCTTCTTTTCCTTGGCAAACAGAGATAGAAGCACGCCAGATAGATTCCACTGAATTGGTCAAATAAATTATGTGTTCCCTCCCATACCCTCTTTTTAAGCCCCTCTAAAGGATGTGCTTTTATTTGCACTTTTTGGAAGCCAGTCACAAGGTTGCATCTGATCAACTGAAAAGAGCCACTTACCGGCATGCAAAGGGAATAATGATCTCCAGGGAGTATGAGCACAGTGCAAATTTATCGAAGTCGGAGTAGGAAAACCGTTAGTGTAAATCATGAGCTTGTAGTTGCACTGTGCTGGAATGAAGGTCAACTGATCAGTCTGGCATTTTTGGCCAAAGGGAGAGGGGTGCTACAGAGCAACCGTCTCCACTTACCTGTTTTAAATTCTGGCCTGTCTTCAAGCTGAGCAGCATGCAGTGGTGCAGCTTAGCCTTAGGGGATTTTGGACCCTCAGCTTGTGGGGCAAGAAGTGGTGGCCATGGGTGTGACTTCAGTTGTGAAGCACACAGCTAACAATTCTCTCCTCCGCCTGCCACCACCATTTCACAATTGACAACTGATTCCTTGTACGCTGGAGTGAACAACGATATTTGCCAACCCTGATTTTAAAGCAAAACAAAAAGAAACAGTTGCAACATGGAAATGCATGTTTAAAATTAAATAAAAAAGGAAGTAACATCTCTAACTATTTAAGTGCTACTTACATCCGGCCACCCCTAACTTTACATTTAAACAATTGGAAGGAAGGAAGGAAGGGAGCTAGCGAGCGTGCGAGCGAGCGCATGAGCGTACTATAGGGACCCGCATCAGCACTGGGCGAGTCCCAGCATGCCTCTGCTGACCCAAGTTCTTACAGCAAGACCACTCGCCACAGCCCCTCAGCTGCCACTCTCTGGGACCTGGGGACCATAGAGTCCTGGGCTGTGGGCCTGACGTCCAGCCTTAGCTGCCCCACTGACAGCATGGACATGAAAGCAGCCCTGCTTGCCCATGATGGCAAACCTCAGAGCCTGTGAGGATGGCCATCTCCTAGTTGCACTGCTGTGGGGAAGACTGGACAGCTAATGAAGAGGAGTTGGCATCTGGTAGCTTTCCCACATTTCCACTTGGTCTTTCTTTAGGCTGTCTGGACTCTGGAGCTATTTCTTGCCTATCACATAGTGATGGATAGGAGTAGACGCCACTCTTGGGGGACCCTCTGAAAACGTGTTCTGGCAGGTAAAGCCTTCTCTTTCTTGGAGTAACCGCCATACCGGCTTGTATCTACAGAGAGGATATTTAGAGCAGGAGAAGCAGAGTACTCCAGAAAAGCAGAAGTGGTCTGTTTCAAGGAAGCGAAAGTTAACACTATGTGTACACTTTAGCTTTTACTTTTACCTCTACCCTTTTTGCTGTTGATGCTCCACAGAATTGAGAAGGTAACTGGTGATAAAATGAGGAGTCCCGAGTCTTTCCAGCTGTTAGCACCTGAAATCAAACCCTACTACTTCAGATAACTGTAGAGTTAGGAATGATGGAAATTTGCTGTGAATCTGCTCTTTGGGTAAAAGTGGTAGTTTTGTCCTCATTTACAGAAGACAATCCCGTTTTTAGATGCATCCTCTTTCTGAAGGGTTGTCCATCCTAATCCGGAATAAAAATAAAGCACCATCAGAAGAAAGAGCTGGGCCTTGACACTATCTATCAGTAGCACCTGGACAGCAGAATAAGCAAGGTATGCGGGTCACCTGGTCACAGCTTGCTACACTTTGGCATGGGATGCAGTGTAAATTTTATGCAAACTAGTTTCTCTTTTGTTCTCTCTTCGGTGATGCATTGATGTTGCATTTTTTAGCAGTTTGTAAGTGGCCACTCCATGCTTGATTGTGAAGAAATGTACCACTGCTTGATTCTCTTGCACAAGTAGGCGGTTGGAACAGTCTTGCAATACTGAAAGGCTGGGACTGCTTGTATTAAGGGCCAATGATCGTGCAGTCTACAGAAGTTGGGAGGTAGTCCAACACATACACAGAGCAGCAGGTGTTAGGGAAGATGAATTTAGTACATTGATCAAGAGAAACCCAGAAGAGACACTATTCACTCTGCCCTACTCATGTACTAACTTATTTAAATGCATCTACATAATATGCTGATGTGACTCAGCTGAAAAATAGCAAACAGTATAAAAATAAACTAGACAGACAAAATTAAAACTGAGTAGGCAACAACTATAGAAAAGCTATATTTAGAGTTGATGTTTCCTATAGCAGGGTCAAAAAAGATTGTGACTCATACGCAGCCTATGAATGGATTCACACAACACGTCAAGCCACGGTGGTCTAAAGAGATGTCTGAAATCAGGACTCTTCCCACAGGATGGTTTACAAGTCTCCATGGCACCCCAATTAGCCATGGCTTGTATTTGGATTCAATAAACCATCCATGGCTTCCTGTGTTCTTAGAACCCAGACCACAAAATAAGCCATGACCAAGTCACTAGACCAGTAAGGGAAGTGGCAAGAGTGTCAGGAAGGTGTACCATCTAGCCAAGGGGTTGGCAGAAGACTGCCTATCACAGGCACCCCAAAGTGCAAAAGCATCTCCTGAAGACATCTGGGAAAGGGTTACAGTCTCCCTGCTAGCAGTTCAAAGCTTATGGGAACCCTTCCCACTGGGGTTTTCCCTAAGGTTTGGCCATGCCCCAAGGTGGTGCACACACAGGTAAACTGCAAAACTAAGGGGAGTGTTGGGGCTTCCTAGCACCCTGCCCCCCAAAAGCCCTGGGGATCCCCTTGGGAAGTTAAGGATGGGCTCCCTCAAACACTCTTTTTCTCATGCTCTTGGAGGCATGTTTAGGAGGAGTCTTGTGCCATATGTTATCCATACAGAGGAAAGGCCACATGCACTGCCCCTAATAATTCCAAGGATTCTGCTTTTTCCACACCTTTACAAAGAGTTTAAAAATAGTGAGCAGTGGGCTGCAACAAAGCTGCAATTCAGCGTGGACTCTCTGTCCCTGGAAACCAGTGTCCATGCCCAATTGCCCAGTGGTAGCGATTTCTTCAAAATTTAGGCCATGCAGGGCTGGAGATCATTGCATCCTCACTTCACCCCGTGTGCCAGATCCATGTAACCCTTTGGGTTTGGAGGCTGATGCGTATCTAAGGCAGCAGCAGTGGACCACACCCTAAATGTGTTAATACTCTATTCATAATTTGCATTTTAGATAAGAGCTTAAAGAGGAAGAAGAGAAGGAAGTTATAAAGAAAATTGTCCCCTCAGAAAAATGCACAAATCACAGTAAATTCAACAGGCCTCCAAAGAATGCCTGTGACGGATGGTGAAAGGATGTATCTTTTCAAGGAAAGCACGTCACAAACAGGAATGAGATCTTGTAAAGGAAGTGGTCTTTTGTAAACAGGGTCAAAGTACAGAGGGCATCATGACGGGGCAGTAACTATGACAGCTCAAGAGTGATGAAGCAACTACAGATTTCCTTCCTCTGTTTTGCTTTGTTTGCACACATTTTGTGTGTGTTAAACCTTCAACCAGAGTCTGATTAGTTAAAAGGCAAATCAGGAAATATAGGTTCAGTCTGGGGAGGGTTCTCAAGGGGGTGAAGGACTCGTCGTTTGCATGTTCTCCTGCTTTGAGCCTGGATGCCTGGTGCCAAGAGTGTGTTTGCACAGAGGAGCTCTGCCAGTTCCTGGAGAGGTCCAAGCTGACGATGAACAATGCGTCGTAGCAGTGATGTCAGAGAAGTCTCCAAGAGATGCAAATTGTTTGGATTTCTATGAAATTTACCTGTATGTAACTCAAAAGACCAGCCTTTTTCCAAAACCTGGGGATTCTGCAGGCTTGCAGATTGGGGTTTTCTTTGAGGGGGAGAAATATTGGAGGTTTCTTTGAGGGGGGAGCTAATTCATATTAGCTCAGTGCAGTTGAATATGAATGAGTGCACATGTGAATTAGCACAAGCAGAACAGTTTTCTGGTTTTTTAAAAAATTCAGTTCCATCAGTGATGAGATGTGGAACAACAGATACCTGGCAAGCCATGAAACACAGATAGAGCAAATGTACCCAAACCCATATATTCCTATGCCTTAGTTGTATCCTGTTTGGACGATTGAAAGGCACACTACATGGCCCTGCCTTTATTCATTTATTTATTCGAGATATTTCCAGGCCATCCAGTCACACTGAGTCTCTGGACGGCTCACAAACAAACAAACAAACTGTAGTCACTCTGGCTGTTCCAGAATGCTGCAGACAACCTGTTGACCATCCTGTTGACCAGGAGCTCTAGACATCTTTGGAACCATGGCATCACAGGCACCAGGCTGTGTCTGGAGACAATTTGAAGTGCTGGTTGCCACCACCAAGCCCAATATGGCCTGGGTCCAGGCTGCTCGAAGGGCCACCTTCTCCTGCATCAGTTCTGAATTTTCAGGCTTTTGGCAGAGGCACTTCTCTTGCTCCCATCAGCACCAGAGATAAGTTTGGTGTGGATGTAAGAAAGAATCTTCATGGTGAGTCTCCTCAGGTTGCCCCCTGTTGTCCTTCAGCTGGTAGGCAAAGAATTTTCTGTCCAGGCAGTCTATGGCACATATGCCGGTCTGATTTTAAGGGGAGCTAGTTGCTTGACTGCTGGTTATCTCTTTTCTTTTTTGTGTTTTTAATTCTTTTCTCAATCCAGCTTTTGTTTTTAATCTGTATTTTTTATTCTTAGCTGTGCCACCTTTTTGGCAGAAAAGTGAACTATGAATCAAAAAAATAAATGTATGTATCCTGTTGTTATAGTGCAAATTCTTGACCACTTACAACAACTTCAAAAACATAACTTCATAAAGCAATATAAAATAGCAAATAACAGAGACAGGGCCAGCAGTTGAAACCAAGCCATAAACAATGACTGCCTGTCAGAACAAGGGCTTGCTGGAATTTTAAAATGATCTTTAACATCTGGCAGAACAAAACAAAACACACACACACACATACACACACAAAACCAGCAAGGAAGGAGGTCATATATTTTTCAGGGGACAAACCGTTCCATACCGTAGGTGCAGCCCCTACAAAGGTTGCTTCTGCCCAGAGGTGGAACACAAAACAGAGCCTCAATATCAGATCTTCGGGGGGCAGGGGGGGCAGGGAGTTATGGGAGAGTCACTTCCTGTTATCAGTGTCTGAGGTATCTTTGCCTTGAGGTGCAACCAGCTGGTGGGGCCTGCTGCAGTGGCAGGCCATCTTTCTGTCTAAACCTGCATCAGGTTGTGCCCTTGAGCCTTTAAAGGTCATCACCAACACTTTGATTTGTTCCAGGAAACAAATGGCAGGACTGGGTGCCCACCAGTATCCTTGCAGCTGCATTGCAGACCCTCCAAAGTTTCCAGACAGCCTTCAGAAGCAGCCTAAGTTGCCACAGCCCAACCCACTGTAGCAAGGTCTGGCCTCCTCAAGAATGAACACAAAAACTTCATGGAATCGAGCACATGTTCCTGGCTAAGTGCAGGGATGCTTCATTCCTGGGATATTCTGCTGTGACTACCTTGAAGCAATGGGCATAAACAATTTGAGTGTAAACACTGGCAGCATGTGAGCAACCCAGAGTTGTGAGCTGTGTTCATGCTGTAAAACCATTTGCCTTATGTAGTATTCATGTGTGTCTTCCTGCTGTCCTTCCCAAAGATTTAGGATTGCTTTCAAATCCACTGCCCAGGACAACCTTCTTTCTTCTTGGGCCATTTGTTTTAACTGAGCATGTCGGATGATTGTTCTGCAAACAGACTGCCCAGATGTATCAGGCCACAGTTCCCAGAATGCCCTGGTCAGTGGGTCTTGTAGTCCAGCGCATCTGGAGGGCAGCAAGTTGGGAACACTTGCTCATGATAAAGCCATGCAGTGGAATGAGCCGCTCGTCTCTTGTCTCAGCTGCAAGGGCCTGTACGTACGGGTAGCAATTCTGCCATAGGGTTGCAGAGACACACAGCCTGGTCCCACGGCATGCATTCTGGTGAATTCTGCAAAGATGGCTAGTTGCAGCTGCTCTTGGCACTCACTCAACAGAGGCTGCCGTCTAAACAGAAAAATCTCCTGGGGACAAAGGGAACCAGACAAAAGGACTCCCCATCATTCGAACTGATTAAGGTGAAGCCTTTCTCACAAAAGGTCACTTTAATCATTCAAGTTAATGTATGCTGCTAATTTGAAACTATAATGAAGGCGGGTCTTGAAGTAACCTCCGGTTCAACTGAATTAACACCACTTGCAGAAGATCAGTGTGAAGAAATACAAAGAGCTGTTGCTATGGATACCAGCGAAATGATGTCTGGGTTGGAGGGTGGATTAAAACAGAGACCACAAATTACTCTGAATAAGAAGGGATTTTCCATTTTTGCAGCTTTTACCCAGGAGAATTAATCTCTGGATGTAATTTTCATTGCCAAAACTTCTGCAGATGTACCTTCCCAAAGGGAACTGGTGTATTTTGGAGATGTTATAAATACTTAGGCCACTCTGTACAGTGGGTGAAAGATGCCCCCTTTTCTTTCCTGATATTTGTGGATGGATGAACTTGCATGGCTGAGATACAGTGGTGAAATAGTAAGTTTCCTGTGCCATGGATCAGATTCAAAGTGAAGATGCTTTTTAAACGTTGTCTGTTATGGCCTACGTTCTGAGTAGTTTAGATTATTTTGCTTATTTTTTAAAGGGTATTTTTCACTACCATTCAACTTTTGAAGCCCCAGTGAAGGTTACAAAACCAAAGCAAAGCAAAGCAAAGCAAACCAGAATCACATAAAACTTGAATCTGTAGTTCTTTTTTTCCGGTCATCAACATCCCTGGCTTAACATCTGATTTCTGGGCTGTGTGTGTTGCAGTCGGACATATTTTTGCAACTGATAAGCATGCCACTCTCCCTGATGGATGATGAGGAGCTATGTACGTCTTGCTGGTGAATGAAACCTTTGAGCATGTAAGAGCAAGTGTGGTATAGCTGGTGGGTTCACATGTCACAACAAGCAAACCTGTATTGTTGCCACCATGTACACGGATGTGCCTAAAAGACCGTCGGGCTCCTCGCATCAACAGGGCTGCATCTCCAGTGTCTTCCCTCTCAGTCCTCCGGGTGGTGTCCCAGGAGGCACCATGGGGAGGAATGAGGCTCCTCACTCTGACAGTTGTGATTGTGAGCTGAGTTTGGCTGTCGCAGCACCCAAGCAGTCCCTGCTGGCCAACAGAGCTCACGCCCTGACTCACAGCAAAGAGGACAGGGAGCTGGTCAGGTCCCCTCCCCTCCTGCTCCACAGGGGTCTGCTTGAGCAGGAGGGGGAGCGATCCATGCTCAGGAAGAGGGGGGTGAATCGGCCAGGCAGAACGGCAGAAAGCAGCTGTGCTCCCACCCGAGCACCTGTGTGAGTGGCAGAGGCAGGAAGCAGCTGGTGGTGGCACCCGGCTGGGGCTCTGCATGTCCCTGGATTCCCCCACCACCTGGATTCCCCAGAGAGGCAACCCCAGCCCAGCACCCGCAACACAGGCACCAGCTTGGGAACACCTCTCCAGGAAGCTGGAGTGAGAAAGTAGAACTTTTTGCGGGGCGAAGTATTGCTACATCAGAGGGATGCTTACCTCTGCCCATATGAAATGCTTAAGAATTCAAGCATCAAACAAGAACAACGCAAAGCTTGAAGCTCAGAAGTGGGGTAGGGAGAACCATCCCAGCTACCTTCCCTTTGGAGCACCTCCCTCTTCCTTCCACAGGGGTGTGGGACAGATCAGCTTGCAGAATTATGTGCAGAGGCGAACAGAGGGAGAAGCAAAAATAAAATGGTGGTGGTGCTGCATTTTAGCCTCTCTTTCCTCTCCTCCTGGCAATGATCTTGTTATTTATCATCAAGCAAAGCAACGCCACCCATTTGCTAATATCACAGTGGCAGAACTCTCGTGACCGGGTCTGTGTTGTTACGAAGAAGTGGGCTGCCTGCTCCAGAGTGAGAAGAATCTGGCTCATCTTTGCTCATATCCCCATCCAGGGCTGCTTTTGCCAAGGAGCTCACCACAGGGTGCCCCTGACTTGTTCACACATGCAAGGAGCTTCCCTCTGGCACAAGAAAGGGGCAGAAGCAGAATCCATGGCGTAGGGCGGCTTCTTTCTGCAGCACTGGCCAGTGGATTCGTGTCCCTGCTGCTGGCTCACTCATGGGCTCGAGGAGCTTCCCTCTAGCAGGTGGAAAGGTGGCACGGGGAGATTGGGCGAGGCATGCAGCCCCAGTGGGTGCCCCTGCCCAGCAGATCTGCTCTGCTCCCACTTGTGCAGGGGGAAATCAGTGCCACTTTTCTCCCGGTGCTCAGCAGCAGACCTTCAGGGCTGGGGGCAGGAGAAGTGGTGAGGCCTCTGGTAGTTGTGCCGTGGGGCAGACAGTGGCACCTTGTGGTTAGCTACTTGGCAAAAGCAGCAATGAGCCGTCCTTGCCAAGCGGCGTCGTGGTTCTGGCCTTAGCGGCATGGTGACATGTCTTCTCCAGTTTGGAAGACGCAGTGAGCCATTGCGGTACCCAGAAACCATGGAACAGGCAGTTGTCTCTGCTTGGGGTTTCTCAAAATCAAATGGGCATTGCTACAAAAGGGTTCAAATAATATGATAGGCTGCTTTTATATTAAATTAAATTAAATATATTATATTATATTACAAAAAGTTGGTTGTTTGTGTTGTGTGAACCTGCCCAGTGTGATGAAGCATGTTGGACTGAGAGTTAGAAGACCCACGTTTGCTTCTTTTTTAATTTTGATCTCACACAGTACTAGAATCTCCCCAGATGGTTTACAACAAGTTCGAATCTGTACTGGGTTGGATTAATAGTAGTATTATTTCCAATCATGTGAAGTGCTAGGAAACCTCTGCTTAGCACTGGTTAGACCACATCTGGAGCATTGCGTCCAGTTCTGGGCACTGCAGTTTAAGAGAGATGAAGAGAAGCTGGAAAGGGTGCAGAGGAGGGCAGCACGGATGATCTGTGGGCTGGCGCAAAGCCCTGTGAGGAGAGATTGAACGAACGGCATGGTGAGTCTGGAGAAGAGGAAACTGAGGGGAGATACAAGTGCATTCTTCATGCACTTGACAGGTTGTCTCACAGAAGAGGGCCTGGATCATTTCTCAATCATGGGATAATGGGTTCAAATTACAGGAAGCCAAATTCCAGCAAAATATCAGGAAGAACTTCCTGATTGTTAGAGCAAAACAACAATGGAACCAATTACTGAAGGAGGTTGTGGGCTCTCCCACATTGAGGGCATTCAAGATGCGGCTGGAGAGCCATCTGAGAAGGATGGGGCAACTCATCCAGTGAGTCCTGCACTGAGCAGGGGGTTGGACCTGCTGGCCTTCTTGGCGCTGTCCAGCTCTGCTGTTCTATGATTTTATTTCACTTGGGTGGCTTCGGGCTCATCATTGTTTCAGCATATTGTTGTGTGGATAAAATGAAAGGAGGCCCATGTACACCTCCTTGGAATTAAAACAGTACGTAAATGTAATATATACTCCCCCTGCCCCCCCCC
>NW_025336087.1:48962244-48986208 GCF_004798865.1 Varanus komodoensis
AGAGAGAGAGAGAGAGAGAGAGAGAGAGAGAGAGAGAGATTGATTCTATTTATCTGGAATTAAATGACTGGTCATGAGATTTGCCGCACTAGAGACATTCAAAAAGAAATTGGACAGTCATCTGAGTGGGATGGTGTAAACTGGTGTCCTTCATTAGGTTGGACCTGATGACCTTCTTGACCCCTTCCAACTCTATGATCCTATGACTGCTTTATCTCCTCAGGGGCAAAGTACATTTTACTCTAAAGCAAACCAGGGCCCTTGATAGAAATGAGGCCCTAACATGGGAGTTATTTCCTATAATGGATCTCTGCTTGCCAACATATATTTCAGGTATGTGGGGGCTGATCCAGATCAGGTCCACAGTGGTGGGAAGAAGCCCCTTCCTCCATGCTAGCTCTCAATCCAGATCCGGCTTCCTGTGCTTACTTTGGAGCAAAACACAACAAGGATGCTGCTGCCCCAAATCCATAGAACTGCAGGAGACAGTTCTGGGAACGCAAGGAGACCAAATGGCAGTTGACCAGAGCAGGGAAGGGCTCCTCCTGTTCCACCATGGCATTTAGAATAGATAGCTTTCAGACAGGCTGAACCTCAAGTCCCATGATCTGCCCCTACCTTGACCCAGTTGGAACTTAATTTTGATGGACAGGCAGCCAGCTTTAGTCCTCCTTGCTCCCTTTCCCTGCCAAAAAGCATGCTTGCAGAGTTGCTTGTGGTGGGGCTTTATCAGTAGATAAATGATAGCTGCATCTGCACTAGAAGAATGCCTAGAACCTCACCAGGAAGCCAGAGGACAACTCCCAGGCTACAGTTTTCCTTCTCTGCCTTTATTGGGCAAGTCTGGAAAGAATTGTTTGTAGAATAAGAATACACTGAAGGAGAGGGGATCTTTGCCCAATTAAAAAGATGAAACTTGTTTCAGAGTTGAGTGGAACAAACATTTTTGGAATCGTTCTTTCTCTGGAGATGGTAGAATGGCTTCCCTCAGGTGCTATTTACAGAAGCAAAGTGTAGGAATGAATTTATTTGGGCTATCTTCCCTGAAAAAGGGATTAATCAGGAATGTAAACATTCGGATTTGTTAAGCTGCAATCACCAGGCAAGTGGCCTTTTTCTTTTCTCAAGGCAAAACCAGCAGGGCTGCGGCTGTTCAGAAAACACAGTTGCACGGAAGTTGAGTCTCCTCCTTGCTCAGACCTCCTTGGTTAGGCAGGGGGTGCTGTCACCATGTAACTACTTGAGAGCTCCTCGGATTTCTTTGATTATGTTGACATCTACATCCTCGCAGGGTAATTTTATGAGTGCAAAGCTAATGAAGGCTTTTTGCAGTAGAAAAAGATGATTGTGTGAGGCAGGGAATATTACTGATGCTAACAAGATGCATGAAGAGTGCAAAAAATGAATACTGAAGCATTTTTCTTCACCCCTCACAATACAAGAACAAGAGCAATTCCAGAAAATGTCCTGGCATGCGATTCAGGTGGCAAAGATCCTATTACTTCCAGGTGGCCCTATTAAAAACAGGCAATCTAACTCAGCTTTGCCCAGCCTGGTGCCCTTCAGATGTATTGATCTGGGGATGCTGGGGGTTGTAGTTCAACACCTGGTGATCACCAGATTAGGAAAGGCTAATTCAAGTGAACATATTTGAAAGGGAAGATCCCATTGTCTGTCTGCTGATGTTCTGCTTCCTTATTTCCTCAGATATGAATTAACCATGGGTCTTCATTGTCTCCATTACATTTTTATCCCTCCAGTTCCACAAACTTGTAGGGAGTCGGGTCTAAACTAGTGGAGCGACACATCTTCATTTAGACTGCATGCTTTCCTACCGGCACTCTGTAGCGATAGTTTTGCCAGGAACTGTAGTTACAGGGATATAAATGCTACAACAGTGGAGGGGACACAATGATAAACTGTGTATGAGAAATGCAGAATGATTATAATAATAGCTACAATATTCTACTGTTTCTTTAACTCATTTTTATTGTGAAAAATTCAATCATACTCTATAAAGAAGGGGGGGAAAGCCTAATCTATACAGAAGAAAAAAAATGTATACCTAGATTGGTATACGGTGTTGTCTTGTACTTCGAACTTAATTCATTTTAGGAGGCCACTTGAATTTTGAATTGTTCAAAGTATGAATGAATTTTCCCCATTAGGAATAATGCAAAGTGAACCAATCCATTCCCAGACCCTAAACAATACCCGTTTCAATAAACTTAAACAGCAAATACAGCCTCCTGAAATGAATTAAATTTGAGGTTATGTACAAGGTGTGATCCAAAAATATGGCCTTGCATGTGACTGCCACCATTTCCCCCTGCAAGGAGCCGGAGCGAAGGAGTCGGTGTGCAAGCGTGCAGGGAGTGCGCTGAGAGTCCACGCCGCCCTGCTCATTGCTCGCAAAGGTGGCGAAGATGCTCTGGCGGCCCGCTGCATGGAGGAAGGGAGTGCCAGGGAGCGGCTCCTCCTCTCCCCCCTGTAATGGGGGGGGGGGAGATGGTGGTCTCCCGTGGGCAGTGGGATGAGAAGCTGCCTATAGCTGTTGCTGCAACCCATCTGGGACCCCATGCCGGTGTGAGCGCCCCTCCAGGATATTGAGACATTCACAATAGCGCAGTTAAAGGCACCCACGAAAGACGACCTCCAGAACTTCTCCAGAAAGTGGCAAGAACAATGAGGGTAAGAGTGTATGAAGCTAGGGGGAGCATTTTGAGCAGATTTTGGCAATGAGTCTTTTACTGTAATATTTTTTTCCCAACGTGGACACACAACTGATGATGTTTTTGCTGCAACTGCTTTTTTTTTTCACTTCACTTGCAGTTTGAACTTAGAAGCATCGTTCAATCTGCAGAGCAATTTTATCTTGACTCTAAAGTTTGAACTCTGGATGGTTTAGAGTGGTTTGAACTACAAAGCTCCATTGTATTCACACCTCAATGGATACCTTTGCAGCAATTATACTTCAGCAGAAGCAGAGCAGGGTTCCAGAGGTATCCGTTCCAAGGGGCTGCCTGTACACTGCCTGTTCAAACACAGGACTCTCCGTGAGGTGAGCATTCTTCCAGCATTGCAATGTCTGTCTTTCAGGGTGCAGCCCTGTTGCTCTGGCTGTCAGTGCAAGTGAGCTCCCAGACTTGGAGGTTTGTGTGCATGCAGTGGAAGGAGGGGAGGAGGAGACACAGTGGCAGCTGGCTTCCTTACCCCTTGCATCACCCACATTTTAGCCAGAGAGCTGGTTTTGGGCAATCAGATAAAGTGCCAGGTAGGGGGAAGGGAGGAGTGGGGGAAGGAACTGCTCTGGGAAGACAGCTCCAGCCTCCTTCCCTCCCCTCCAGCTGAGTGCAGTTCTTTCTGAGTTTGCACCAGACAGGCTTAGGCTTTGGTGTCCCAGTGCCAAGGTGGGCAGACCTTGGTGTTGGGACTCTGAAGAATGCTACACCCTTCCAGATGATGCCAGTATTGCCCCATTAGCTGTCAAAAGGGCACAGAAATCTATTTACATTGACCATTCATTAATTTCCAAGAAGCAGATAGAAAATTTAAAAGAGTTTGCTCACCGTTAAATATTAAAGACTGTTCCAGAGACTACAGCAATGTAGGAAAACAGTGAAAGCCGTCTTCATAATAAATGCATAGGCACCGTAGTAGTAATTACAGGCTTCCTGTGTGATGACTAGTATTGTCATGCCAGTCTATGAATAGCCACTATAAATAAAGGTCAAAAACCAGCATGGTTGATTTTATTTACTTCATGAGAGTGTGCTGTTACTTTTTTACTCCTTGCTCTGTTTTTCAGGTACTGAGTCTTTATCCCCACATCAGTCATTTAGTCAGACAAGAAGCCTCAGATGGTTAAAATAAAAATGTCAGGTTTGGACATCACAACTGCTAAGTGATTTCCGGACTGCCAAAATGTTCATCCAGCAGGCACAAACAAGCCGCACGTGAGCACACTCATCTTGCTCACAGTAAGCCCAGATAAGCCAGGAATCTCGGTGTAACATTCTGGGTGAACAGAGCCAGCCTCTTGCATCACACTCATTGATTCCAATGATTATAATCTGCCTCTTAGAAAAACAAAAAAACAGAACACTAGACCAATGCATGTTTCATCAGAAACAGTCCACCGGACTGCTAGGAACTTTCTGGCTAACTATTCCTAGGCTAAACATCCCTAAGGGCCCCCATTGGTGAAAGGTAATTCAAAAGGTGCATTGATTCACTTGTAAAATCCATATAATACTCAAGCTAAAAGAGTAAAGCAAGTAAAAGTTTGTGAATTGCATGGTAATGAAGGGAGCACAGTGCTATCACCCTTGTGGAGCTGCGTAATCTCCTGTAGAAGAAATTGGGAGTTTGGGTATTTCTTATCCGGATCCTTGGAGACTACCTCTGCTGTTGGCTTCTTCATTCTATTTTTTTCAAAAATAAATTACTCAGTTTTCTAAATACTCCTCTGTGCTGTATGATAGCAGTTTGTGGCTTCCAATGCAACTTTCAGAGCACCGGAACTAGAAAATTTGCAATGCAGATGAAATAGCACATACCCAGGCACTGCTGAGTTTGACTTACATAGGGTAGTTCTGTGCAGACACAACGCACAGCAAAAAAGGCTCTGAACATTAATGAAAAGGCACTGCTTACTGACAGGAGAGCAGCTCCCCCCTCTGAGTGGCAGTGATTCATGCAACATCTGACTGGGAATTTGCATGTGTTTCCCTATGGTCAGGTAGGCCATCTTCCTGCATTCGGCTCGGGATCCTTCTTGAGTAATAAAGCTGCTCTTGACACATTGGTGAACGTGTCTCTAGTTAAGCCATTCCAGCTTGCCGTAAGCCTGCACCCGGAATCAATAACGAATCACCGGTGAAGAGCAACAGCAATAGTGCTCGGACAGAGGAAGCGTGCAGCTGCAAAACTGGAGTATGCTGACATTTTCGGAATTTTGCCTCAGATTCCATTTTGAGTAGTGTCTGTATGAGATTGCCGTGTTCTGATCAAAAATGAGCTGAAGTAAATTTGAATACATCTGTACCGTGTTTGAACTCAGCTCATGGTTTTCTATAAAAAAAAAAACAAAGGGTTGGATCCAGCAGAGCAGAGCCACTGAAATGAGTGAGCTAAGTTAGTCATGGAACATTGAAATCCCATTCATGTTAATGGGTCTACTCTAAATATGAGTAACATTGGATTCTGCCCTAAAAAGGGCCACTTGAAATATAAAACCACCATCTGCACAAATCTGCTTTTCTTTGCCCCTTCCAAAAGATGGCTCAGGCAACTTACTTAATGCACATGGGTGATGGGATGCGGTTGGGAAGGTGTAATCTAAAAGAATCAACAATAGGTTTGCCACTAGGTGGCAGAATTGTCTTTACCTTGGACTGAAATAATTGTGACAGTTTTGGGATGTTAATAAGCAAAGCAGAAAATGCAAGCCAAAAAAATCCTCCTCTGGGATATGGACACACACACACGCGCGCGCGTGCGCGCCAAAGGTCATGAATGGAGGCAGTGCTGTTTGTTGCCAAACAGACACAATTCTTTTGCAGGAAACAGAAAAAGTCTCTTGTCTGCCATCACCAAGTCAGGCCGCACCATATTAACACGGCTTGTGCACTGTTACCAGCTTGGTGAGATTAATGACTTCTCCAGCACACTGGGAACAAAAGCTATCCTGCTGAAGAGATTTAATTACTGTGTCCGTATAATAAAATGCACTAATTATACAGTTGCTGCTTATGAAAGGAGAAAAAACACCAAATTAAGGGAGAGGTTACCTGTTGCCATGTGAAGCCTTCAGGTTTTCCATCCATATTCCCAGCAGGACCAGACTGGTGTTAAGTGAAAATATATACACATGTGTCTGTGTAGAAGAGACAAGCAAACACACCAAATAACAGGGTTTAGTATATTGACTTTTCTTTAAAATAGTGAAAGATTGTCACTGTTGATTTCAGCTGCTCCCCTTATGCATGAGAAATCAGTTGTCTTCACCCACTGATCAAAAGTGAGGATTATTATCCGTGAAACTGACAAATAGCAAGCTGCATGGGTGCAGGGACCCTGCAGGGACCCTGCAGGTGCATAACGTGGTACCCACTGTTCTGTGTAACTGCTCATTTCATGGACAATGTTTCATGCCTCTAAAAGACTAGACTTCCATCCATGCTCATGTAGCCCCTGACAAATAAGTTCTTTTTTACAGTGCCACCAGACTCTTTGCTTGAATCCACCCATGGAGCAACAAGGTCTTCCCTTACTCGTGGGAAACAACAACAACAGAGTCACTTGGGAAGCTGATCATGAAGTCCCAGCAAAATATCTGCATTCAGCAAGCAGTCTCTCAAAAAGGGTGCATAAAACAGAAAATACAATAAAAATCAGAAACATTTTCCAAAATGTTAGATTTTAAAAATAAATTAACAACAGCTAAAGCAACATATGATACAGAATAGACCAGCAAAACACCTGGGCTGTGTTGTCCCCACAAGCCCTTAAATATCCTTGTATGTCTTTAAATGGTTCAGCATAGAAGGCCATCTTAAGAAGCACACAAAGGAGGACAAAGCTGGCACCAGGGGGGCCTCAGTGAGGAGATCGTTCCACGTTGAGGGGCTTCCACTGAGAAGGCCCTTTCCTGTGTTGCTGCCTTCTGAGTCTTAAGAACATATAATTGCTGTGCTGGATCAGACCAGTGGTCCATCTGGACAGCATCCTGTTCACACAGTGGCAAACAAGCTGCCCACAGGATTCTGTAAGCAGCTCCCTCCTGCCTGAGTTCCCCAGCAATGGGCAGACAGAGACATGCTTCCTCTAATACTAGAGGTAATATATAGCCTTCAGTGCTAGTGGCCATGGACAGAGCCTTCTCCTCCATAAAGTTGTCCTGTCCTCTTTGAAAGCCACCCAAATGGGAGGCCATCAGTATGGCAGCAGCATGCACCGTCTCCCATCATGGAAAAATAACCTAGGATGATGCCACCCTGTTGGGCAGGGGGCATCCTTGTTCCTACTCTGGAAATAGTCCTAGAACTATGGCCCTGTGCGTGCTCCTTCCATTACACCAGAGTCCTCCTTGCGCAAACAGAAATAACTTCCAACAAGAGACGGAGGCAAGGGGTGGCCCACAAGGGCTGGAGCCTCAGTGTCCCAAGCTCTGGGAGGCCATCTGCCTCGCTGCCTCATTGCCGGGGCCTGATGATCTGTGCTGCAGCCCGTCTCCCTAGATTAGCCAGCTTTCTGTCCACATGCGCTTCACCTCCTGCCACCTGGCCTGCCTGCTATTGAATCTTTCTTTTCCTAAACCCAGCCCCCCTCCTCTCCCTTGCTCATACATCCCTCTTTACACATAGATGGGTCCTTAGGAGACAGAGCTCTTTCATGACACACTATCACATTCACAGGCTTCAGGGCACGTGTGAATTAGCAGCTGCAGTTTCATGCTTCCTGCAGGCCTGAGCCCAGGGTCGTCTGAGTACTTCGCACTGCCTCTGCTCCCACCAGTCATACTTGACTCCAGGCTTCTGCTTCTTTTCCTGCGACTGGCTAATATGACTAATGCTTACAATACACTTTCCCTCTGGACTCCGTTGTGTCAAAAGCTTGAACTATAGCTTTTGCAATTAAATCAGAGCTTTTCATAGCCTCTTCTGCATCTTTAAATATAACATGCAACACAGACTGCTCGGTATACTTACTGAATTTTTATTGACCACAAAGGAACAATTATCCCATTGAGAAGCTGCCTGAAAAACTGAAAAGAAAGAAATCTTGACTTCCTTCTTCCAGCTCTGTTTTCTGTGCTTGAGAAGCCGGAAGACAAAGACCATACAACTAGCCTACCTTGCTAAAGCCTAATTAAGTCAAATGGATTTGCAAAGAGAGACCTACAGCTCAACAGATTGCAGCTACATCTAGCGGCTGACTGGTCACACCTCCCCAGTTGACAGCTGAGTCAAGTCTTTTCCTTGGTGGTATGACGGTGGTAGTTCTGGCAGTGAGGCTGTCTCTCTCCAGAGCCATCACGTGGCCAGGCAGGGGGTCTGTGGTGGGGAGAAGCCATTCTGTCCCCCCCCCCTTCCCTCCATGTGCCAGTCTCATGCTGCCTGGTTTGCCTAATTACCCTTGCAGTGTGCAGCTTCCTATGCCATCTGAACCGGGTGAGGCATGCAGGGGGAGTGGCTTTCCAACCACCCTGGAACCCTGCAAGAAGCCGCAAGGTCTGCGGTGGCTGTGAAGCCATCCCTGGTAGGCTCTGCAGCAGGTTCAGACGACCTGGGAAGCCATGCACTTTGAGGGTAGGTAAGCATGCAATGCAACTGGCATATATAGCCAGTGCCAAGAAGAAGCCGCTGTGCTGCTTTTCCTCTAACCTAGAATCACCTATGGACGGAACTGAGGCAGTAGGGGTGGGACAGGTCAAGCTTCAAATGACAGGAAAGAAACAGGACTAGTCATGCTTCTATGTCTCAGGAAGGAAAGGGCTGACATCATTCCTAGATTGCCTTGAACAGTCCTTACCCTAAGCACCCTCTTTCCACCCCTCCCTTTCTGCCTAGAAAAAGTGAAGGCCTTTGGTCAAGCCCTTAGGCTGTATGCATGCGGAGGGGTAACAGTGCTCCAGAGGCCTGCCTAGCAGCAACGCCTGGGGTCTTCACGATCTTGTGTGACCAAGCAGAAGCTCCAGGGCAGCCTGTGCTGCAGAGAGGAGTAGGTTCTGCTCTCCGTGGTTCCTTCTGAGTGCTACAGACTGAAGTGAACAGCCTGTTTGGTCATATTAACCTCGTCTGGCAAAGAACTCCATGCAAGGGAGAGATCTTATTATTCTCCAATTGCTAAACATTTCTGTGAATGGCTCATACACCTGGGAAACGGCTTATAGATTATGAGATTTTATGCAAGAATAAATACGTTTCTCAGAAAGGTGTTATCTGGGTCAAGAATGTAAACTTGATCATTCTAAATAGCAGCCTGAAGGAACTGCAGAACTGTTCTTAGAAAACTCAGCGTCACAATATCTGGTTGATCGGACTCAGCTCTCTCACAACTCTCTTTCCTCTCCTCTTCCCCCTGTTGGCTTTGTCTCTCCAATGGTTGAACAGACAGCATCTGTTCAGTTTTCACTAAAGCTAGTTTATAAATCATGACTTGCCTAAGGGGATCAGCCTGAATCTGTGTCTCCAGAATTATTATTATTATTATTTTAAATTGTTGCAGTTTAATGGTTCCTTGCACTCAGTTTGAAGCCAGAGCAACAGAAAGCCAAACAAAACCCTTCCCATGAATCACATCAGTTCAGAAGAAGAAGACGGCAGTGAAGAGGAAGAGGAAAAAGAATTCATTTGCTTCCAATTCGAGACAAATTTTCCACTGGGAGGAATCAGGTTCTTACTCTGCTGCAGGAAACTTTCGAGCTGATCTTGAAGGTCGCATGCCTTTTAGAGGCAGGAACCAAGAGAACTGGTAACAATTTATCTCTATTTGCCCAAATGTGAATTGGCAAATCTTGAAGTTAAGAAAAAGCACCCTGGGTTGTCTGGCATGACAACACAGCAAATCTGTGGGAAAGGCATTGTACAGGTTTCTATATGATTCCTAAAATTCATCTAGCATAAATACCTTTATTAAGCCAACTCAAAGGTCGCAAACCATCTTTCAGCTTTTGAGATTTCCAGATGTCTTCATCAGAAAAGACATTACAAAATCAGGTTTGGGGTAGGAGGAGGGAATAGGGAGGGGGCAAATGTAATCCAGATGTTTGCAAAGTCAGAGTCTGTTTTCTGAATAACACTGTGTGAGTTTTGGTAGTCATGGCCAACACAACATGGGCAACATACAGTTTTTGTATAATCTATATAATTCATAATAAAAGAAGAGTCCTTTCAGCTAATGATATGCCATCGATAGTATTCTTGACAATGATTAGACTGTACTCTAGTAACGTTTCGCTATAGAGGTTTACATAGATATTTTACATAGATTGCAATTCCCAACATAGATTTCAGATTGCAACCCCCATCATCCCCAGCCATGCTTTGTCTCTGGGGAAAGTTGACATAAGGCCATATCACACCTTACACAGCAACATATCACCCTCTACTGTGGGCTGAAAGTTCAGAAGAGAGATCGCTGCCAGACGCAGCTCTGTGATCTGCATATCTTGACAAACATCCATGCCAAATCTTTTAAGGCAGGCTTCTGAAAATGTAACATGTGAAGACAGTGTGAAGACAACACACCTAATTGTTGATGAAGGCGAGGACCACGTGTGTGGATGTCACGTCATGTTTTTAGAAAGTTCCTGCCCTTTCAGAACTGGTATGGTGGGCGGTGACTAGGGGAGTGCCCCCCGACAATCTTCCTGTGCACCCCAGACCACCCGCATGGCCCTCCTGACCACAGCATTGGTCCAGTTTCCCAGGGGCTGGAGCTGGGAGTGGAAAGAAGTTAGCAGAGGTACCCCCTTGCCTGGTGGGTTTCTCCAGGTCCCTGCATGATGCTGCTCTTATTCCTACAACATACGCAGCCAAGTTTGTTTGAATTAACCCTTGATGCAAAAGAAGGATTAAGTGGATCATGGCAGTGTCAGGCAGTATAAAAAACCTGTGCATGACTTGAGCTCTTAATGCCATTCACTTGTCATTTGACCACCTTTTCCCTCTGATTCCCTCCTTCCTCACAAGAGGAAAAAAGTTCAAATATTATGCAATGTAACAAGAGCAAGAACAATGAGCCGCCTTCCACAAACAAGACAGCCTTTGCCACTGGAGGCCAAGTTTTCCCACTAGCCACACTGCATCAGAGATTGTTTTAGTGCTTGCAAATTCAGCTTGCAAATATAAATGTAGAGGCGAAATGAGACATGAGACGTGCCACACTTTGCACAGTGGGCAGCAAAGGCGACCTCAGTTCCAAAGTCCTGCTCTACCCAGCCTGGGTTCCTCCCACTCCATGACTGCAGAGAAAGGCAGCTGGTGATGTGTATTGTTACAGAGCGTTGCCTTATTTCTACTTTTGAAATATATTACTCTTTTCTATAACAAGGTAATGCTTATTCCCCCAAACCAGGACAGTGGACTCCAGCTCCATTTTATTCCTGTCTCATGGCACCATGACGATTTTAGTGCTGCATAAGCTCAGAGTATCTCTGTCTTTTGTTTGAAGTCATGTTTGGCACAAAGGGTGTTTTCTTGTTCAGGATCTTGCTGTTGGTGTTTTGCTCCAACATAGCATGAATGTAGAAGCAGTTATGAAGCAAGGAATGGTGGTGTGGATGTGTAGCAGGAAGAACTGAAAGCATGGGTTGTGTGTGTCAGCCCTGAAAGGACACAGGGGTCATCAGTAGGACTACTAAATCTGCCTGGCTGCACCACTGGCTGCTCAATAGTGGAAAATACAGCTTCAGACAGTGGTAGGTTCTCCTTTGACAGAAGTCTCAAGAAATCCAAGGCATGCTTAGCAATGGCTTCCTTGCACTGCCAGCAAGTTGGACCAGATATTCTTTAATGCATCTTCCAACACTATACTTTGTATTGCTAGTTTTAATGGTTACAGTAATTACAATCCATTTGTGTCCATGATGTCTCAACAATCTAATAGAGTCACTGTGTGTGGTAAAGACTCTTTAAATTAACCAGAGCATTGGCAGTAATCAGGTCTTGATTGCAACATGATGGGAATATAAAATTTGCAATGCATTGCATTTTCAAGCAATTTTTCTGATGGAACTTGGGTTCCATGTTACTTGTCTCTCTCTATCTTTCTCCCTTCCCTTCTTCTTTTCTCCAGATTTTAATACCTAATATTTTCCCATACTTAGTGTCATGCCTCATTTATTGTTGGATTTCTGCGTAAGGTTGAGGTTTTCTCAACAATAGATACTGAATTTTGCCCAAATTGGTACATGTTCTTCCGGCTGAAAATGCAGTGAAAGACTGCTATTTCTATATTGGCCAGCCTTTGTAAGACCATGCAGACGTAAGTAGCTTGAAGTTAGTGGAGATGCTAAAGTTCAGGAACCTAAGAGATGAATCATTCAAATTTACATTAACAACCTCTGGGCAAAAATAATAATATTAACATCTTCCTGCATTCCACCAGCTGCCTTCTGGTGGGTTTGTCCCTGTAATGACCTGTCATAAGTGAATATTCACTGTAGATTAAAAGATACCCAGGGCAATGAAAAAAGGTTGCCACAGCAACTGTACTCAAAATTCACTTTGCACATTGAAGGCCCCAGATGCTGACACACCTGCAAAGCTGAACAATGAAATGAGGTGGCTTTTCAGTGGGGGCTGAGCAACACTTCCTAGCACTGGTCCATGTTAAGTACAGTGTCTGGAGGTAATGGGCAGTAGAACTTTTTGGAACAAAATGTTGTGGTGGAGGATATGCTTTTGGGGCCTGAAACGCATCCTTTAACAGAACTGATAATATGGGGAGCCTCACACATGGGCTGCAATCTGTAATGATCTCTGGGAATCAAAACTGATTTAGCTTTGGAGTAGGAAGGCATTCAGCCTGCTATTAATACACGACTTGCTGCATTGTTTAGGAGAACAGTGCAAATTAGGAGAGTTCCTCAGTATTAGCAGCTCACTTTTGTGCTTTTCATAAGCAATTCACAATGCAATCTTATATGTGCCTCCTCAGACATAAACCTGACGCAGCTGCAATGCTATACATATTCACTTCGGAGTAAGTCCAAGTCAATTTAATAAGACTCACTTCGAAATCAACATTGCACTGTCGGTTTTTTAAACTGTTTTAGAGTGCAACGCTTTGCATATTTAGGCAGAAGCATAGCTGGGGCAGGCTGGCAGCTACAGAACCCTTTTCTTTCCAAACATGAAATAGGACTGCACCTTAGTCTTCATTTTCCTTTCTTGCCTTCCTCATGCATTATTTATGGGGGGTTGCCAGCTGCAAAATATACCTATGCAAAAATATGAAATAGTAAACAAATAATAAAACTTATTTGAAATGCAAAAACAAGAAATCATACATTAAGCACACATGAGAAAGTGACTGAAAAATATAAGCCTGTCTTTGATTTGTCCAGCACCTGATGCTCCATCCCTTAGCAACAACCATTTTGTTCTCTCTTGATCAGAGCCTTAGGGTACAGTCTAATGATCTCCATTAGAACAGCAAGCTGTGAAAATGTACAATAAAAGTCCAATAAAATTTATGTTGCACTATTAAATATACAAAACAACTAGGCAAATTTTTAATGCAATCTCTTATCCGTTCAGATGTAAACGAACCACATCAAGAATCTAAGTGTAAACCTAAATGAATGATGTCTGAGCATCAGATACACTGACTAAAAGTGGCCAGTGCTCACAATCTACAAGGGGATTGGTGTGTGCTCATCTCCACTCTGCCCTGATAGCTGAAAGAGGGGCTTCTGGCCCCTCTGCTGGCTTCAAGCTTTGGAGGGTCCCTGGGCAAGACACGCTCAGTGTGTCTCCCTCCCTGAGTCTACTTTCTCTCCACTGTTACCACTCTTACTCCTCCTCCTCCTCCTCCTCCTCTTTCCCTTCATTGGTGCCACTGGCTTGCTTGACAGGCAGAGCACCAATGAGCAGGTGGGCAGGGCCATCTACTGTTCCAGCTACTCCAGCCTGAGCAATGAGGAAGAGGAACAGGGAGTCCAGGAGACGCTTATCAGTGGGGCCCTGCTGGGCTGTGGACCTCTGTAAGGAGCCTAACCATTGGCTCTCATTGCCTCGTCCAAATGAGAGCTTCGTCAGTGGTTCATAACACGCATTCTGTGTGCGACCAAAGAATTTTTCTCTGCAGCCGGTGCTTTTCACACTCCAGCTTCACTCCTGCTGCATGAAAACAATAGTTTAGGAAGCTGCCATCTGGATGCATGCAGATCTATTTAGCAGCTATCTATCATTTTAATTTGGATTGTTTGTACAGTTTGGATTCTCCATCCCCTCCCAATGCCTCTTATCTTGCAGGGAGAAAGTCTTGCATTTCCTTTCACAGCACAACATTCCCTGTTTCAACCATGCCCTCATCTGTCTTATTTTAATATATCATACTAATTAATCCACTTCAACAAGAAGGACCATGTTCCCTCATACTCTTCCACTCATTTAAGGCCTTTTCTTGGCACAGTGCTTCATTATTTTCCTTTGAAAAGGGCTTAAGTGTATCACACATCAGTAAACCAGCCTTCACAGGAATGAGCTAATATGCATGGCAAGATGTTCGGCAAGGGCGCATGCCAGCTGCTTCTGAGAGAAAAAATATTTGATGCCAAATGCAAAGCTGTCAGTGGAAATATGGCTCTTTAATGCAAAGCGTTCAGTCTGGATGACTTAGGGAAAAACCTGAAAAGCTTTCAAGACTGTGCACAAATTAGAACTGTAGAAAGGAAAGGGAGCATGTTAGCTTAAGCTACAGCAGTTAACACCTTATTGTGGCTGCATAAAAATGTTTGCACTTTCCTGGTGTTTTGCTTTCAGTTTGCCCGAGAGCAAGTCCACTTACATTGGGACTTTTGTCTCACACAGAAGTGATTGAGAGAATCTAGAAAAAACAGTCTAGGTGGCTGTTTGTTTTAAATTAGACAACCACCTTAAAATATTTGCTGACTAGCTCATTGTTGTGGGGAGAAGGGTGGGGAGACTGCACAGAATTTAAGACAGAATGGGTCTTGGGACTGGAGAGTCCTAAAAGGTTCTGTCTTGAATGTGCCGACTGACAGCACGCTCCAGGCAGAAAAAGAAGGACCCCTTCATGCATCCAGGGTGCTGTTAGGGCAACAGGGTGTTTCTAAAGGGTAGTCCTAAATCTGAAGGGTTGATAGAGAAAGTCCTGTGTTTGGAGAGCTGTCCAATCCCGACTGGGATTGAAGGTAAAGTAGGCAGGGCGTCTCGGGGCACATCAGCATTTAGCAGACTCAGCCGACATGTGGCGCACCTTGTCACAGCCCTTCAGGCAAGATGCACTGCATTTCTAAGTACATAATAGCTTGTGGTGTCCCCCTGCCAGCAAAATGAAGCACCCTCACAAGCCAGGCACCCCCTCTCCCTGTGGCCTCCTGTGCCTCCCCCAAATCTTGCCTAGAGGGCTGAGGGTCAATTCGAGGGCATGGATGGGCTGCAGAGGGAAAGGGGCAGAGAAACTCCCATGGCATGAGATGAAATTTCCTTATGAGCCCATAGTAATTGTTTTTACACTTCCATCTTTCTATGTAAATCAACACAACCAATCTTCAGGCCATCCAGGTCCTCTTTTGTTCCCTTTTCTGGTGCTATGTTACCGGTCCCCAATATGTTATGCCCAAGGTGCTAGGAAAAACACGCAACGATGGTTTCTTTTCTTCTCTTCTTTTCAGGGATTAAGTTGTTCAGTGGAGTAAAGGGGCTGTAATAGAATCGCCATGTTCAAAGTAGGGAGCCAGTTTCTTGACACGAATCAGGAGGATGCATGTGCACCAACCATTCTCTTCCAGGATGCAAGGGCAGCCCTTGGGCTTCGGTGTCCTGGCAAAGGAGCCATCCCACCACTGCATCCTCAGACCACCCGCTATGAAAACATCATAAGAAAGAATCTGGGCCAGGACAGGCCAATGTGCCACTTGAGTCAAAAAACAGTGGTACCTCCTCCCATTCCAGGTGCAGAAGCCAGAACTGTTTATGGGACACTGTCCTCCACCATCTCATGGCAACCCCCCTCAGTATTTGCTGCCCGGGGCTGCTTCCTAATTCTCCCCAGGGAGTGGGCCGGCCCCGCAAGGAACAAAAGAAGGCATGCAGAGCAAACAAAAAAGAAAATAACCCAAGTCACACATTCATTGCCAACTCACATATGTAGTGTTTATTTGTGTACAGTGTACACGACAGGCGCTCCCTTATGTTGGGTTTTCAGGAGAAAAAACATACTGTTCTACTAAGCAGTTTGTGATGAATGATTTTAGAGGATTGCCCTATTTAATACAACATGTGTCTTTTAATCTATTTAGGTTTTATTACATTGCTGTACTTATAATGATTAAATATAATGATTAATGATCATTTAATGATTAATGATCATTAAATGATATTTAATGATTAATCATTAAATATGATTAAATTGTTGCATTATATTACATATAAAATATATGCATGTGTGTGTATCTGTGACATCCTGCAAACATTCACCCAGAGAGTTCAAAGATGCGTGGAGCAGACAATTCAAGAAAGGGGGAATAGAATAATACAGGATCCATCAAGCCACACACATTCACTATACAGTCCAGAAGTTACCTAGAATACACTCCTGTGTGTGCACACACAGAGGACGCTGCTGCTGCTACTCATCTTCTGCAGGTGGAAGAGCATTTTTCCCCTGCACTTTTCCACGAGGGTCAGGTCGCCTAGCAGAACTAGCAAGCACTGGGTTGATGGTGGTGGCAGTCATTTCTTGCACTCATTCCATGTTGGCTTAGGAATTCAGAGGGTTTTCTGCAGATTTGGTTAAAGCCATAGTGATGTGCAGCATCTCTGCTCTCAACTTGTGGGCAGCCCTAAACCGTCCTTGTCATCTGCTAGCTCTACCTTGGAAGCCACCTGGTCCTCACACAGAGGCAGACGAGGCTCCAAGTCTTCACTTTCCCCTGTCTGTTCTGCAGCCTCCAGTTTAAATCTCAGCAGCAAGAAAGCATCATGGCACATGGTATCTATTTTCAACATACCTACCTGTGGGTGTGTGAAACAGATGGCACCACTAGTCGCAGCATGTGAGTACAAAGAAATAAAAGAAATTCTTAAAATAAAAATGAATTATTTGGGTGGAAGAACTGCTATGTCTGTGTGTTCTTGTAACCGCTTCCCTCTTCCCTTATCTAGGAGCAGCACGCAAAAGCAACGCAAAGCAAAACAGAACAAGAACAAAGGCAAAAACAAGCTGGGCAAGCCAAACTGGAGATAGGTTGCCAAGCCTAATTCAGATCAGTGCCCATTTTGCATACCATGCCAGGCTAATCAGGGGTTGCTTAACCCCCAGTGGGTTGCTTAATCCCCAAGCACCATGTTGAACGTGCAGCAGGTGGCCTGTTGGGTTGCTATGTCATGTAAACTCGACCACTGTGGGTAGTTTGAGGATTAAATAGGCTCAGATAACTCACAGTTTGCAGTCAGGTCATGCAAGGGTTGTTTAGCCCTCAAGTACCCCACTGTGGCCTGGTTCACATGATCTGGCAACATTCTAATTGGGGACTGCAATGTCATAATGGCATCCTGCGGGCATCATGGCCCGCTGGGGCTAAAATAATTCCTAGTGAGCTTGGCATGTTACATGAACTGGGACCAAACCTCTGGAAATAAGCAGCGGGTGGGTTCCTACCACAGTTAAATTCTTGGTCAACTACTTTGGCATCTGAAAATGATAACAGGCAAAATAAGCAGCCTGCAAATTCTTATGTTCAAAAAAAGAAGTTCCTGACCCTCAGCAAAATACTCCAGCTTCTCATAGACGAACCTATATAACTTGCTCATTCAGAAACAATTTGATCTATTGACTATCAGCTGACTTCTTTTTTCTTACTAATTCCATTTATATATCCAAGTCACTCATTAATCTGTCTGTTTTTAAATTTTGTCTTTTTATGCAGGCATTTTCTGCATATATATGTGTTGATAACTTAATAATAGAGTTGAAAAAGCATATGATATTTTATGCCAGCTTAGCTTCAAACCCTTCTCCAGATGCACATGCTGCGTTTTGTCTTCAAACCTATAAACAGTTTGGGAGCAGGTTGTGTGAAGGATCACCTGCACCCAGATCAGTCTGGGATCAGCTTCTGAGGCCCGGACCTCTTGTTCTTCAGCAAGAGCTGCGAATGCCCCTCTGGGGACCTATCTGTCACTTGCATCTCTCTCCCTGTGGAAATATCTGTGGTTCTTCCTGAATTAGCTTTGAGACAACCCTTTAGAGAAACTATTTCATCAGCTTTTGGATGGTGTTCAGGGCTCTTCTGATAATTCTCTTATCCCTGGTATTAACTGTATATTTATGGTTGTTTGTTTTATGTTGGAGTGTTTTAATTGGTATTGGTTATTGTAAGCTAGCTTGTAAGGGTAAAGGGTTATCGAATGTACTAATTCATTCATAGGCTATTAGTGAGTATCTCTCAGTTGGTCCAAAAGGCAGAAAATAGAAAGTAGATAAAATCTATATTGTGACATGATTAGGGATTTCAGCATAATTATAACAGCTCTGGCCTTGATTAATTTAGCAGCGTGGCTGTCACATAGGCCGAGGCAGAGGGAAAGACACCTGACAGACTCTGACAGAGCTGCTTCAAGGCTCAGGCCGGTGCCTGTCATTGGCAGAGACATTCTGATCCCAAAGTCCAGGGAACAACAAGGCAATGGCTCAGGAAGGATATGCATATTCTTTGAAGCAACCCAATGTGTTTTGAGCCAGTTTCATATAACCAAGCTTTTTTCAAGGGCCAAAGTAAATACAGATGTTGATTTATGGCGTTTAGGAGATCACTGCAGTTTTGCTTGTCAGCGTTTTTTAAAACAATGGGCTACCATGACTATATAAACTAGTGCTTATTAAACATACCACCAGCTGTAGGATTTCTCTTGGAGACAAGCACTTGTAGGGATCTGTAGACTTTTTTTTTTAAAAGAACAATTACTGTAGTGTTGCTAAGGGTCTGATCCTGTAGCCGCTTGACATTGTAAGGGGAGGCATAGGATCGTTTGGTCCCAGCTCTGAGGTCCTGGGATTCTGAAGCTGGGACTCCAAAGACTAAGCCCTGCCCTGCCCTGCCCTGCCCTTCATAGCCAGATGGAAAGAACCATGACGGTTCTTCTCCAAGAATGCAACTGTGCCTTGGAAAGGAAGGAAAGTGGCATGCCAGAAGTTGTGGGAAGGAGGGTGGGACTGACGTTCCTTATCCGTCCCCCAGCCTCCTTCCCTTTTGCTCCCCAACACTTCCAGAAAGATGTGGTGCAAGGCGCAGTGGTGGCCAGTGCAAGTCTCTGAGTAAGTTCCTGTGCATCTAGAGAGAATACACTAGATTACACCCGGACATACTATTTTTACCTGCCTGTTTTAGGTCCAAATATATGCTGCTTAGTTTTAGTGTACCCTTTTGCTTTTACTTTGGTCCCTGAAGATGATAGCAGGCTGAAACACATTGGACCAGGGCTTTTTTTGTCATAGAACACATCGGAACAGCGTTCCGGCACCATTTTTTGACAGATTTTTCCATGTGATTGTGAATTGCCCTGTCGGACGTAGCAGGTTGGCATCAAAAAGCATTAAAATAGTGCCTGCGGGCTGCACGTGTGTCCGTGCTGATTGTGAGGGCGCTGCTCAGCTCGGGACGCTGCTCAGCTTGGGATTGGTCGTGTGGTCATGTGCTGAATGCTTACTGCCGGTGGCGGCCATTATGTTTGTGCGTGTGTAAAGTGACTGGCTACGTGCAAAAGGTAAAAAAAGTTCTTTTTTTCAAAAAAAGTTGGTGAATTGAAAATCTTTTTTAGTGTAAAAGTGTGACCCCAAGAGGTGAGTTCCAGCACCTTTTCTTTTTTGTTTTATATAAAAAAGCACTGCATGGGACTATTTCACAGAAGAAATGTGTGTGTGTGTGCCCATGGTTCAACAGCCTGAGACTTTGTCTCATCATTTCCTTGGGTTCGTTAGGATGATGCCAGAGAAGCAGGACCCCGAGGAACTGCAGCTGGGGGCCACCCTGGTGGATGAGGTGAAGAGGATGAGTTTGAGAAAGGAATGAAAAGAAAGGGAGCACATTTGAAATATGAAGCCTAGGTTTTGGTTGCAGACATCCACTATTTTTCTGTTTTAAAGGTCCCATTTTAAGTGGTGACTGTTTATGCTGACTGTTCAGTTTGATGGGATTCCACAGTCTTCATTCATGATATTCTTGATTTTCACTGCTGAGCAGTGCCATCCGACTCAAAGTTGCATCCATCCATCTATCTTGATCCAATAAAACAAATGATTTATTTGCTTATGTCACTTAAATGAATGTGTGCACATGTAAACAATGTGGCTTCTGTATTTGGGACACTGGAGAGCATCTTTCTCTAATATTAACTGCACATATTTGTAACATCGTTAGATTACTGGACTAATAAAATTACTGGTTCACAGTGAGGGAGACCTATGAGAATGTACTTACCACCTTAGCTGCAAAATGGTATTTGTCACTGCTTTAATAGTAGAAAGAAACAGTAACTGGATTTCTGGTTCTCCTATTGGCCAAACAATGGCATGTGAACCCTAACCAGCTCAGGTGTTACTCTATTGCCCTCTAGTGTTTGATCTGCTGCACATGACATTAAATAAATATAGCCAATAAATAGAGTGAGAATAAAAGTAGTTTCCGACCTGTAAAACTCAGCAAATAAACATTGGCAACACCATAAAGTAGGATTTACTTTGATCAGTCTGTAATATTGCACATATGCTATAAATTCTTACAAAGGGCACCTTAAACAATGTTGTTCAGCTGCAAATTTTACAAAGTATGGACTGTATTCAGATTAAAGCTGCGCCAACTGCATGGGTGGAAGTGGATTTCTCGTGTTCCCACCTTCCCATCCCGCCTCTATCCACAGAGAGCCAAGGATTGGCTTAAAGAATGGGGCGAGCTCTCGTGTGTAGGAGGTGGGGTGGGGAGAGAGATCTGCAAAATCGGATAGAAGAGGGACTGTCCTTGAGTGGAGTCTTTCCTTTCACAGAAAGAAGATACTCAATACAAGCCTTCATGCTGCCAGACTCCTTTTTTCTTTAAATAGTTTTGCAAACTGTTTTGAACAAACAAGAAAGAATATTCTTTTTTCAAAATCCAAACATAAGCCTTTAAAATTGTTTGATGTTTTAAGAAAACAACAACATCAATAGGTGATTTCCACTATCAAATAAATGATGGTGCAGTCTCACATGGTATATATACTGAACTGGAAATGTGTGTGTGTTGAGTGGGGACAGTATCAGACATTTTGGGTCCTTTTCCTCTTGTGTTTTAGAACCAGTCTTCTAGCCTGAGGATTGATAGCATAAGGAACATTTGCTATAGGCAGCCGAGGCATTCATTCCTCCTACAAAAGTTCTCCTCTCTTCCCCAAGGAATAACTAATCTTGTGGGGACACCACACTGTGGCAACCAAATGCTGTATGGGGCAGAGACCATTACAGGGGCGGGTAGGGCAAGGGCTGGCCCTTATATGTCCTATATTTGCACCAGAATTGAACCCGAAATGGTACGTGAACAAAAATCCAAACTGCACCAGCCTGCACATTCTCAGCGGAAAACCAAATACCTGCAGCAAAAGCACCCAGAGCAATGATTCATCCATCATACTTTGTTTCTTTCTATTCCTGTTAAGTTGACCTTCATCCTCCCTGCAATCTTGGAACCAGTCCCTGTAGTTCTCCCGCAATGAGATGATCACTACTTAGAGGAACAAGGCATGAGGTGTAAATCTTTAGCAAGCAAGAAAAATCAGATACATATTAAGACATTCTCTAAGCAGGCCCATGAGATTAAGTTTCAGATATAGACCCACCATTTTAAGGTGTGAGGAAAGCTCTCTTTCCAAGGCAACCCCATGCAAGTTTTCTTAGAAATAAGTCCTACTGCATTCAACAGGGGTTTCTCCCATGTAAGCAAGCACAGCGCTGCAGTTTATGATGTTAACAATATTTACTTATTTATCTGGCCAGGGCGACTTCTTTTCTTTTCTTTTCTTTTCTTTTCTTTTCTTTTCTTTTCTTTTCTTTTCTTAACTTTTTTTATATCGTGAATATATATATATATACATATACATATATATTATATTATTAATTTTAATTTTATATTGTTATTTTTGTATTGTATTTTATGGTGTTGTAAGCCACCCCAAGGCTTCGGCAAGGGGCGGCATAGAAATGTTCTAATAATGATGATGATGATGATGATGATGATGATGATGGAACTCGGCTTCAGCAGGACCCTGTAGCAAAAAAACCAGATGCCAGTGAAATGAGAGTAGAAATGTGAGTAGAGAGAGAAACAATGAGGTTTCCATACATATACTGTAATTTGGTGGACAAAGAGTAGTTAACCATGAATAAAGAATTATAAGAACCAGCGGAAGCTCTGTGTTTATCTCTTAGCACTATGCAAATGTCCCTCTATTGTATAACTAATCATGTAGAGGGGAATTGGATCACACTCAACATAGCTCATCGGATTAAAAAAAATCAAAGCTATATAAAACGATATTCAATAAAAATGCTGTAAAACCAGATAATACCAATATGTTAGCCCATGTGCAGCAGAAAAATCAGAAAGCTAGAGGAAGCTAGGAAAGAACAAGAACAAAGAATTGCCATTCTTATGGTTAGGACAGAATGTACAAAAAAGATACCAGGTGATCTTCAGAAGGTGTGTGAGTGTGTGCGTGCGTGTGCACGTGCTGTCTATTTTTTACTCTGCTGGACTGTTCGACCCATAGAATGGAGAGAAAACTAGAACTAGGTTTACACATGCAAGGTGTGGCTGTGGGACTTGTCCAAAGCAGGGCCTGTGTTTTAAATGTCTTTGATGGAAGTGCATTGGTTGTGAAACACATCAAATGTTACACTGATCATGGGCAGAGAAGGACACCATTGTAGCTTACATTTCACTCGCCAGTCCTGGGATCTGACTGAACTCAGCTCGTCCTGTCAGAGCAGTAATACACAGACTATGGAATACACAATTATGTAATACACAATCTATGGAATGCGCTCCCCAGAGAGTCCGCCTGGCGTCGTTATTTGTTTTTTGGTGCCAGGCGAAGGCCTTTTTATTTAAGCGTCATTTTAATTGTTAATATTATTTGCAATATTTGCTTATTTTATCTGGCCAGGGTGACTTATTTTATATTGTTATTTCTTGTATTTTAATTTTATGTTGTGAGCCACCCCGAGGCTTTGGCAAATGGGGCGGCATAGAAATGTTTTAATAAATAAATAAATAAATGAATGAATGAATGAATGAATGAATGAATGAATAAATAGACTGCATTGCAACTCTAGTGACAGGCAGGCACACTGAGGAACTTGTGGGTTGCTATGGCCCACAAGCACAGGAGCCCCAAGTCTTTTACTTGGGACTCCAAATCTCTGGAAGACTCTCTGCCTCACTATCCAAGGGAGTAGTGCAGGAATAAAATGATAAGGGCCCTGGTGATCTCCGTTGACTTGCAATCTCCTGGACTCACTGGCCCACAGGGACTTTACCTCCTGCTGTCCCTCTTCTGTGTGAGGAATTTCCCCCCCTGTCCATTTTTTTTGTTTGTTGAGGTGCAAAGCTGTGCCCGACCCATCACGACCCCACAGACAACATTCCTCCAGGCTCTCCTGTCCTCCACCATTCCTTGGAGTCCACCCAAGCCCACACCCACTGCCCCAGTGACTCCATCTAGCCCCCTCAACCTTTGGCATCCCCTACTTCTTTTGCCGTCAATCGTTCCCAGCATCAGGGTCTTCTCCAATGAGTGGTTCCTTCTCATTAGGTGACCAAAGTATTTGAGTTTCATCTTCAGTATCTGGCCTTCTAAAGATCACCTCTGTCCATATCCCCCTCCCCACCGTTGTTTTACAAATAGGAGACAGGGCTCTTGAAGCTTGTGGGTGCATCCACACCTTCTTTAAAACATATTTAAATTAGTACATGCATATTTCTGCTGTTTTTCCTCTTTTATGGGCCTGAAACCCAGATCTTTTTGCTTTCTAGCATCACTTCTGGCAATTATAAATGCAATCTGATAAGGAGTAATAATCTGGCACTTTGAAATACTGAAAGGCCAATGTCTTTCCATCTTAATAAAATTTGTTCTGAAATTAGCAGGCATGTAACTCTGGGTTCGTTCATTCTGCCAGAGCACTCTGGGCAGTTTATTTATTTATTTATTTATTTAAACATTTCTATGCCGCCCC